>NW_027226265.1:0-24011 GCF_022539635.2 Chironomus tepperi
CATAAAAGAATAAAACGGCATTGCTATATTTTTGTGGATAATTCATGATTCAGAGGTCATTTTTTTGTGCCAAAGTAATAGCCGGTCAACAAACAATGCCGTAAAATGCTGAAAATAAGACATTATGCCTTAAAAATAAATCTTTGTCGTCGTTATTCAAGTGACATTTTCAACAACTTTACGTTGCTTCTTGCTTTTTTGGCGTTTAAACGTGTGAAAATCAAGAAGATTTTCCCTTAGCGTAGGACTTTCTTGTGTGTGCTTTCTTTAATTTTTAAGAAGATGTTAAGAAGCTCAGTAAGAAGAATCTTTCGTTTCTCATGAATGTCTTAATAAAATAATCGATATAAGGCTGCTGCTGCTGTTGAAATGGATTATGTCTAAAAATAATCGTCAAGTTTTGAAGCATCAATGGCAAATGTCAAAGGTTTTGGCTATCAATTTAGGGAACTAGAGATGAGGGAGAGTGGGAATCGGACCTTTTTACCACTTTTAATGCCCCAACACTAAGCTATTGGGTTTCACCAAAAATCACAAAATATATCAGCGAAAATCTTGTCAGAACACTATTGTCAATCCGTGTGCCGCGACACGCCTTACAGATTGTAATGATTCCCGATTGGCACATATTAGAAATGTTGCCACCACGGCGACTTGACTCAGTCGTATACTTAAACCAAGTGGCTGCCACTTAGCAAATTCGGTTGTTTTTCACCGATTGAAATGTTGCACCATGGCGACGACTCCGGTCGTATGCCAAAGCCAAGTGGCTACCACCTCCAAATTACATGTACATACTGTTACTTATTGAATTAATATGAGAAAGTACAGAAAGTACAGTATAGTTGTTGATCGGACAGAAAAAGGGAGTAATTTTGAATAACATAACACGAATGAGACTTGAACCCACATCCGATGATTTCTGATTGAATGCTCCTACCACAGAGCTATCTAGGGTTTTTTCGACAATATGACAAAGTAGCATATATTAATTATACATTTTCTGTATCTTTCCTACCATTACACTCCCAAAAATATCAACCGTTCAAAGGCTGTGCTGGAATCCAATTCCATCAACTGTACTTTGTAGTGTCTGACCTTGATTATTGACCACTAAGGAATGCCGTAGCACAAGTAGATTTTAACAGCACTACGCTAGACGTCACTCATAAACAACCTTCATTCTGGACAATCTAACTGATTTGTAGTCAGATTAAGTATTTTTGAACAAGATGAGAATTTATTATACATACAGCAGAAAAAAAAAAAGTTAATGCATGTCAGAATGGAAAGAGAATAATTAATCATTGCGTCAGTAGATTTTTTTCATCCAAATCATTATCAGAATTATCTCAAGCAGAAAAAAATAGCAATTGTCGTCCATTTGAATGGATCTTTTATTATGGCATGTGCTGGGATTTATTTCCATTTTCGAGAAGAATTTCGTTAGCCATTTGGATGGATATTTTTGGGTAAATCTTAAAAATATTTTGATTACATATTTGCTTTTGCATATTTTGCATGCTTTTAATCGTTTGCATATGGAAATTTTGCTTGGAGCGTTGGATGAGAAGAAGCTTATGTGCAGAATTATTGGTCATTTTTTCGTACATCGGAGTTAAAGCTAGTTGATGCTTAAATGCCAGAAGTAGAATTTAAAGCTTACCCGAAAAGCACAAGGCGTAGAAATGGTCAGAATCTGAAAGAGTCACGTCCAAGCTCAGCAAAGACTCTCGTCCAAAACCAGCAAAGACTCTCGTCTAAGACCAGCAAGACTGGACTTTAACCCCAGACTAGATCCCATTAAATCCGTCTTCAACCTAAAGTCAAGTCAACCTCAGACCGGATCTTCCATTCTAACATTCCTACATCCTGCATTTTTCATATCAACTGCCACAAAAAATCACGTTACATACCACAAAGAAGAACATGACTTTATTCATCTCAACGCGCACATTCTCTACTTCATAATAAAAAGCTCTTTTAGATAAATAGTCCAAGATTAAGGATTATCTCGTCTGGTGAAAAAGCTACAACAACAATGTTTTTTAATAGTAATGCATAAAAAATGGAAGAAGTTCACCAAAAAATAATGACTGTATCTCACATTACATTTTCTGTTAATTACATTAACAACATATAATAAGTAGAAATGAGAGAAGATAATGTAGAAATACGATATGTAAATGCAGTACGGGTAGGCTTGAAACAATTTTCATGTTTATAGGATATTATTCACTTGGGAGTATTGTTTAACATATTTTTTGAGGTTATGGGTCATTTGAATATGATGTATAATGGAAGGCATGGGAGATATGCTAGGGGTTAGTCATTTGCGACAATTTGGAACGAATTTTGGGACATTTTGTGAGAAAATTGCTGTTGACAACAAGGCAGCGAAGTAGCAGCAGTGGCGTAGTGGTTAGAGTGTCGGACAACCGATCCTAACGACTTGGGTTCGATCCCAGGGAAAGCCTTGCCGGATTCGGGTGCTTTTTCGTTGTTTCTAGTCACATCAACTCGATTTGTGTCAAATTTGTGTTAAATTTGTTAAAATGGCCGTAAATGGATGTGATCTACACCACATCTGCACAATCCCCCTTTTTCTGTATCTCATGAAATATTAATTTAGGTTATTTTAAATTCAAGAAGAACATGAATTAATTCGGACATGATAACGCAATTTTCATTAATTTAAAACTTAATCCATTACTTTTTTTTGAATAACTGACTTAATTAACATTATTACAGCTAGTCTTGTTTGTCATGTTGAGGTGATAAAAATAGAATTACGATTAACATTCGTTCTAGTTATGTAATGGAGGTTCGTGAATTGAAATGAGGTGTTGTTTATTTTAGGATAGTGGTAAGCATTCCCAAGTGACACAAAAGCGTAGTTGGGGATAGATGAGGTGATTGAGAAAAACGATATAGATAAATACATCGCTGGCAATTGAACTATGTGTCGGGATAAGTACGTTAAAGGAAATAGTGCTTATTCAAATTGCCTGGAGGGTGGCAGCTCCACAATCAAGCTAAAGATAGTAAGGCTTAGAAATCAATCATTTCCAAAAATCAACTTATAAAGCAACCAAAACTGCATAGAATTAGAAACTGTCAGAAGCTATCTAAAGACAGTTCCAGCTTCCAACGAACTCTAAATGCAGCAATGCCAGAAGATAAGAAGTCACTAGATCTTAATACAATCTTAAGTATCTGTGTCTGACAGATCAATTCAATATAAATCTTTAACATTTTTCCTTACAGATTCTTAAAAAATATCATATTAAGGACTACTTTACATCAATTGAAATTGTACAGAAGTTTTCCATTACAATAATGACAAGCATGAATTGAATTCTGATTGAATTTCGTCGTTAAAGGAAGTGTTGTGTGGGTGCGAATTTATGGAGAAAACATCAGTTAAATTGGATGTATTTCAATTGCTGTATCATTTTTTAAACGTTGATTCCGATTAGCACAAGTTGGTTGATCGATTCAAAGTGTGGAACCAAGCTGGCTTAATTCTAGCCAAAGTTCGAAGTCGACTCGGATTTTGTATTGAAAAGTCAGACTTTGAGCTCTGATTCTGGCAAGGAGCTGGATTTAGGTTTGTGCTCAAATCAGAGTCACGTCGACCTGTGGCCAGATTATCGATCGATCAACCATTTTGTGCTATTCAGAATTGTCAATAACATCCACAAAACCTTATTTTCTCGTCATATGATTCCATAAGCATCTCCTAAGCCAATTTTCTATGGATTTTTCTGAGAATAGATTATCAATCTTGTATTTTTATTGATAAAAGAATATCCAAATTCAGCCATCATCTTATCACTGTCTTTTATGAGACAAATTCCATCAGTGTCAAAATCAGACAACATGTGACGTTATGTTTGAGATGCATTAGTCAGCACCAAAAATAGAATTGATTGTTCTAAGGAAGTCAAACAAATATTTAAGGACTTGACGATGGAATATTGAAGAGGATGTAAAAGTTTTCAAAAGATTTTTCAAGAATCTCAAGAATCAAAAGAATCAAAAGCCAACAACTCTGAAGAGCAAAAGTTTCCGTTACTTAGTCCAAAATTTTGAATTTGAATTAATTTTGTGTACGAAAAAATTTACACACACATATGCAATGTGAAATTTTGATCATTAGATTTTCAACTTTTTTAGAAGTAATCAGCTATTAACACGTTTCATAATTGTAATTTTAGTAATCTTTTAAATTATTTCTCGCAATTTAAAGGGATTTTAATTCAATAAAAGCATAATTCACATTAAAAAACTTGATTTAATTCTGATTGCACAATGATCTAGATTTGAAAAAAATGTTCAAAAGTTGACTGTGCACAAATTCGGGTTGACACTTTAAAGAAACAAAAGTTTTTGCTAATTTACAGTTGCTTATTGGCATTAATCCCTTATAAATGGACTTCTGAGTAAGTCCTCAAAATATTATTTGGATACAATAAGGATAAATATGTTTTTTTGCAAAATTTTTGTAAAAGTCTATCGAAAAATTTTACGCACGTAAATTTTTGTATGGAAAATTTTGAAAAAATAACAAAATTTCAAAGTGAAAATTCTCTTCACTGGGAGAATTTGGATGCTCCAGAAAGATTTTGTGCATAGATGTAAGTTAGTTCTTTGAATTTATGCCTGTTACGCGTTTGTACTCGTGTGTACTCGTAACTTATTAAACTTCAAAAACTCGAAAAAATTAATTTTCTCTCACTTAAACTAATTAACATTTCTTTTAGGACACATGGTTATAAATTTTATACATATTTAAAGTATTTTACAGTAGATGTGAATGAAAATATTGATTGAAGACATGAAATTTCAATCAATCAAATTTTGTGGTAAAAATGTAAACAATCGTCAATGTACATTTGAATTAAATTTTCTCGAGTTAGACATTGATTCAAGCATAGATATTTTTACATATGTTAGATGAAACAAGAACCTTTAATATTCCATCAGAAAGTCCCAATAATAATATACTGAATTATTTCAACTTTTGAACATTTTTTTCAAATCTGGATCATTGTGGATTGGTCACTTTTGTAAACATTACTAATACATGCAAACACACACACAACAATAACAAAGATTATTTGTTTTCAATTAATTTTACTATTTTTCTCTTTACTTTTATCAACTGTTATTCACTTTTCAATTAGAAATACCATTTTTTTTTATGTTTGCATAGTTCATAAGTTGATTTATTGCTTAGAAATCATGTATTTTTAAGACTTTGTATAAAGAATTTTAACGGACTCGATGTACTAAAATAAGAAATAAAAAAATTCCTTATTTCAAATTTTAGAACAAAATAAGGAAAACCGTTACGCCTTCAGAGTTGTTGGATCAAAAGATTTCCGAACAATGCGATGGAAGGGACATAGGTGACTGTCATTCTTCCATCTTCTATCTGAATAGGCATCTGACACGATTCGGCAAGTTTAAGGCGAAAAAAGCCCTAAATATGATCTAAAAACAGCCGACAGGTTGCGGTCAGGGCTGATAACACGGTGATGTAGCTATGATATGGCTATGATATAGCTTGGCCTCCTTAACAGACAAGATAGCTGCTTTTAGGTTATTTACTTACTTAATGGAACCATGCTCCGATCTAAAGCCTAGGTTATTACAATTGACTTTACATTCACTCTATTGTTGGCAGAGTTTCAAAACATGTACCTGCGACAGGCAAAACCCGTTCAAATTCTTGATAATTTGAATGGTTTTTCTTAAAAACAGTTCAAATTATCAAGAATTTGTACGGTTTTGGCCTGTGGTAGACCAGGAACCGTAGTAACATTACTGTAGCCATGTACAATGAAAGCTTGTTCTTGACACTGTTCGGATGTTGTCCAAACCTCTTTATTTGCCACGGCACACCTTCGTGGTAGTCATGACGGTTCACATCTGCAGTTTGGTAGTTCCAAAGCATTTGGTGCCGCGGCACACAGTTTGGACAATACTGCCATTGAGACTATGATGTGCCGCTCTAGCGACCACTATATGCTGCTCCAGCAACTACAATGTACAACTCGGGACAACATACTTTCTAGAAATATCATCAAAAGCATTGTAAATCCCGCACTCAAAAGCTTTGATATATCTTCTAGAATATTCAACAACAGTAGTCATGGAAGTCTTTGTAAATATATTGTGTTGGAGTTAGCTTTTCAATTTTCTATATCACTTTAATTGAAGTATATCAAGTATCCGATTTTCTCGTTACGACACTGCTAAGCATAAGATTCGTAATATATGGAAAGCACATGTGAAAATGCTTACAGACTCCAGCATTATTAACGAAATAAATTTATTTGGAACCAAAACTATGAAAGCATTGAACCCCATCCGAAAATGTCTTCTAGATGGCAACATGCTGTTGCGTAGATTAAATTTATGCGACACAGAAGTAAAATTATTAAAGGAAGCATAGCATTGCTAGTTTTTTGGAAGTTCCTTAGTAACACAAGTACAATTAATATTCAGGTTTACATGCTTTAAGTCCTCTATGAATGAAAAAGCCATAATAATCAATTATCCTCAAATTCCAGACTGTTCTTGGAAATATTTCTAATTTTACCCAAGCAGCATAACTTTTTTTCATAGGAAAAAAGAATCTCGTGAGCTTTTGCGTATGCTTATCGATTTCCTTCGCTGTTTTACATAAATATCTAATGACTTTATTATTACGATACACACAGAAGAATATAAATTATGTGGAAAAATGTTTTTTTGTGCTTTCTTAAATGAAGCCTATAAATTCAATAAAGTTTGTCAGTGAATAAATTTTTGCTTGTTTGTGTAAACTTCCGCTTTTTTCGTCGTTGTAAAGGGGTTGTGTAGAAGTGATGTTTGGTGGTTATGGAACCTGAGCGACATAATTCCTAACAGACAATGAGCATACTCACTGTAATGAATGTACTCATGATTAAACTCAATCAATTTAATTAAGCATGCTCAATTCTGTAAGTCTCCTTGACTGTTCGAAAATGCGGCAAACTGCATAAATTGCCATGAAATTTTATCAAAATTAGCCGTCACAGTGCACTGTTAGGGCAACTTTGGGTATTACTAGTAAGTCTACAAAGTAACGATGCACTTGCAGGGTAACATCTAGAAACTTTTTGATAAGATTGCAAAATTTTGGGAGAGATTTTGGATATTTTAAGAAAAATCCTAGGAAATTGAAATTTTTGTCCATCAACGTTGACCATCACGCTTCTTTGTCCAATATTTTGTGGACATATTGCTGTTCGGGGAAGATATGGGAGTAGAATGTCTAAATTAGAGATTTCAATACCGGGATCTCGGTATTTGGGATCCCGGGATTGAAAACCCTAGTCTAAATGATTATCATTTCCCTATGGACTCTCTATGAGCATCAATAGAATATTATGTATCCCAGTGGTGGGCAACATGTGAGTGCCGCTAAACTTTTGCGGTTTTGGTCAAAGATTGAATGCAGACCTGAATGCCGCGTTCCACAGTGATGTGCCTTAAAGACACAAAGATGTGCCGTGGCACTTAAAAGGTTGCCCATTACTGATTATTTCAGTAATTGACAAACAGAATGCTGCGAAATACTGGTGTGTCTCTAGAACACTAGAGCTGAGGTGTGCTTTGGCACAAAAAAAATTCCTTATTAAGGCTCTAAAAGAGGAGATCAGTGCAAGAGTGGGTTTCAAATTTGTCTAAACTTTTTGAAAACTTCAACAAATCTCATTCAACTTTCATTGAAGATGTAGAGAGAAAGATGTTAAAATTGTACTTATAAGCTTCACATAACATCCAAACAACCCTCTAAATCAGTCCAAAAATGTTTAAAAATGCAGGAATCGTACGTCGTGCTCGGTTTCAATTGAGTCTTACAATTAAGGTGTGCCTTGAAAAATAAAAGATTGTCCACCACTGCTCTAAATGTTTGTCACACGTTCCCTACACAACAAAAAGTCTTTCTCCAATAAATATTTAACAACAAAATTAAAACAAAAAAAAAGTCTTAAATATTTGATTTGTGTACTTTATTGAACCCTTTCTGTACCGTAGGATTCATTGAAAAATTAATCAATATATAAAATTAAAATGAACACTTCCTTTTTTCACAAGGGGGTTCAATATTAACATCCTATCTGTTTAACGTCAACATCAAGCGACAAAATTTTATCAATATTTAATGGAGGTGAGGCACTTAAAAGCAAATTATAATATTATATATGTATATCCAAGCCTTTATTTCCATCTCTCTCACCAGACAAGTTTCTCTCATTAATTAATTAATTATTTTACTATTTTTTTTGTGTGCCTTCTTCTTCCGTTGATATGTTTATGATAAATAATTAGCTGATCCATCGATGAAGCGTGGTATAAAAAATTATTTTATTTGATTCACGTGGACACTGTGAAGATGTTTATTGACATTTTATAAATAGATGACTTTTATACCCACTCGAATATTTTTGGGTGTTCGATCACTTTTGCTACTCGTGTTGCGGTTATGTCTTTTTTTTTGTGACTTAAATGTTTACACTTAAGACAATTTAGTGTGGGCTTTTTTTGTTAGAATTTAATGGTTATGCCAGAAATGGATTTATGTTGGAAGTTTGGGTTTGTGACAGGAATTTGACAAATATCATAAAACAGCACCCAGCACACAAACGGAGCTTTGTAACTAGAACGGTGAAATGGAAAAAGAGCTTCGAAAATTAGACATGACATGGGATTGTACCCAGGTTTTTTAGCACGTAAGGCCAACACTCCATTATTTAGGTTGCATTTAGGCTACTGATGCAATTTCATCACTCTTTACTTACATACCTCGCAAAGCCATACAGATCAATTGTGATCCATGACCTTCTATAGATTTCACGTAAAACAAGCTCTTCTGCTGACTACCAACACTGTCCAAGAGGCTCCAAGAACACTAAATGAGCTTTTAAACAAATGATAATGTCGATTGAATCATCGATGGGGATCTCAGTGTCATCTGACTTATGCGTCTTATAAGTTGTATCACGGAGCGCCTGAAATCTTATCTCAAAGCCAGTGGCGTTGATTTTGCTAGTCAAAGCCTACGACTTTATCTTGCCTCTAACAAAATAGGATTGAGATTTTGTCCCGGGATTGAAATCCCTATTCACGACAAAGACTGGGCTCCATGCCCTAGGCAAGGCTCCACAATATAGTCATGCTAGCCTAGGGACATCATTTTAAACCGAGTGGATACAAAATATGTTAGAACTAGTCATCAGCTTGCCATCAACTAGTTAAAATGCATTTATGTCCACTCAAGTTTTCTGTGCTGTGTACCATTCAGTCTATGGATCCATGGCAGAGTCTTTAGCAGTTTTTGCTCTTCTAATTCGTACAATTGTGAAAATTACTAAATTTTATCCAATTTTATGAAAAAATTGCGTAATTTTTACAATTTTCTAAACATTGTCTGTGCCTTGCCACAAATAATAAATTCCAATCGCGTAAATTTAATAGACGCAAATAATCTCATAAATTAATAATCTCCTAATTAAATTCATTTGCCCATAAAATAAGACTGTGAATTCTTTTGATCCTCATAATTCCAACAACTTTTATTTCAAGATCTCATAAAACCCCAAAAAAAAGAATTAATTGATGATACTGAAACAGCTTCGTAATTACTGTATTAGGTATAACATTTATCTGATGATATTTGATAAGTTTAAAAGGTTAAAAATTGAACTTTTAGATCAATTTTCGTACATTTAGTATGAAAAATGAGATTCTCTAAATATTCCATGGATGTCGATAGATACAGGAATGGTTTGGATATTACGTTACATTTGATGCTATACCAGAATAGTAAGTAAATGGTTTAGAGATTAGTTAGTAGAAAGGCAAAAGGTTTCTAAATTAGTCAATTCCGAGTATTTTGCATTATATAAGCAACTTTTTATCCAAAGGAAGCAATGCAGAGTTCAAGGTTGAGATGAGGCGTATTTAGGGATGGGGGAGATTTGGGGGAGTCCGGATCATCTGGCAGAATTTACAAATTACATGAAAAAATCCATGGATTCCAATAATTCGACCAAAAATCCATAAATGCCATGATTTCCACTAATTCCGTAGATTCGATGGAATCCATAGTTTCTTCCAGATGATCCACTCCCATTTGGGGTCAACCCCCACCCCATCCAAAAACATCGATACAGAGTTCAATGCTGAGAAAGGAGCGTACTTAGGGGGAACTTGGGGGTCAACCAAGTTACTCACTATCCAAGCCATTTCAGATACAGAGGCATCGATACAGAGTTCAATCTAAAAATGGGGCATGTTTTGGGGGAGTTGGGATTTGGGGGCTAACCCTTCCATCTTCTGCTCACCAAAATCCAAACAACTCGTGATCGCTACAGAGTTCAATGTTGACTTAGCAAGCTTGTTGGTAAACAAGCTTATTCAGGTAAACGGATGGGGTGGGGTAGTTTAGGGATCAACCCTCCTCGTCCCCTTATGGAAAAAAATTGCTCAATTTGCTAGGCTTTTCTTCCCAAAAATCTCAAAAATCCTCTAAATTTTGCCAATCCATACAAAAATCTCTTTCTACATCCCTGATGCTGAACTTAACATTACTCTTGAAAATTATCTTGATTAGTAAATTGAATAAGGGTTGAAGTAATCAAATTTGAAGGGATCACAAAGATTGATCTGAACGTGCAAGAAATATATGAAGATAAAGTGAATTGGATTGAGTGAGTGGCTCAAGATTGCAGTACTTCAGCCAACAAAAAAGGAGAAAAAAATCAAATTAGACAGAATTGAGTTTGTACAGCCACAAATATTTATACATCATATAAGTCTGACTGAGATTCATGAATTTAATAATTAATTTTATCCTAGACCTTTTTATCTGCTTTTATGGCTGTAAGTAATTGATAATTCATACATTATTATACTTGTATGAATGTCTATCTAAGATTAATGTCATGCTATTTATTTATAAATAAATTATCATAATGGATAGAGTAAACCATCCTCTATATCAAGCTTTATGTAAAGGCTTTTAAGTTAAAGCAGTGATGGGCAACCATTTATTTTTCATGGAACTCCTTTATGGTAAAGCAATGGGTTGGTTTCTTGAGCTATCCGGAGATATGCTATCCTAGTCTGCCTGGGAAGGCAAGACTCCAACTCAGACTTTCCTAGGTTACTCTGGGCTAAATGAAGAGTAGGGTAGATAGGGTAGGCCAAAATAGCCCTGCCAAAATGCTGGTAGGGCAGGATATTCTGGGAAGGGTAGCGCATGATAATTCGGGAAGGGTAGGGTGGGGTAGAATATACCGGGTTGAGTAAACTAGGGTAGCATATTTTGGGTATGGTAGGGTAGGATATTCCGGGTAGGATATGATATTCCGGGTAGGGTAGGATATCCCGGTTAAGGTAGGTTATGATATTCTAGGAAGGGTAGGGTATGGTTTGAAATTCCGTGTCGGGTGGTATATTTCGAGTAGGGTAGGGTAAGGGTAGGGTAGGATATTCGGGTTAATGTATTGTAGGATTTCCCGGGTAGAGTAAGGTAGTATATCCCATGTAGGGTATGGTAGGATGTCTCGGGTTGGATAGGGTAGGACAGCATAGTCCGGGTGGTATGTTCCGGGTATTTCCGGGTAGTATATTCCGGATGAGGGACATACGGTTCAGAGAATTTCCAAGAATTTTTGACGACACACAAAGTGCCGCGACACACAAGTTCCCAAACCACTGAGTCAAACAAATGAACGTTAATGCTCCTTTATTTGAGCACAGAGACTCCCGCCCAAAAAAACGTAAATGAAATTAGGATAATTTTTATTTATTTAAGATTAAGCAAATTTTCATCTATTTACTTAACAATACAGTAGAATACAATACAAAAGCATGAAAATGCCTTCCTTTATGGGGACATAATGGAGCACTTGAGCGAATATTAATACGAAATTATGATGGTTGAGATTTTTCGTCTGATCGATATAAATACTCAATTGAGGATGTTGTTAAGCCAATCCTGATAGTCTTGATAATGAATATTTATGAATGAAAATTGATTTTCTTTTAGGGGAGAATATGGATTTTTTGGTAGAAGGTGAATTTGATGAGAATTTATTAAAATTGATTAGATTTTAGATACTTCAGTGGTTATTGGATGTCTAGAAATAGATAAATTGTAGAGAAATAGCACATACAGCAATTTTAGTAGTGTTTGTCAGGAATATGTGAAGAAAATAGGCGGAAAATTGTCCTTTACAGCATGATCTTGAGGGACGGGTTTGTATAACTAAGAATCAAGCTAGGGATCTAGGGCTCTATATTTTAACATTATCACATGATTGACAGATCACAAAACTGAATTAGAATTGGCTAATTCCATCAAATTGCTACTAAAATCTTCCTGTTTCTTTTACCATGAAAATATAGCTACAATATCACATATTTCACACATATTCTCATTATCCTATCCCAAAAAACTCTATAAAACTCAACTCAATATTAACATTTTAACACCCACCATGAAACTTTCACTACATTGGTCTACAAAATTTCTTAACATGATCAAAATCATTGCCTCAATACGTGACATATTACTAGAAATTTGCCAAAAAAACCTAAGCACATCAATATCATTCTCACGAACTTTATCTTTGATCTCTAACAAATTCAATTTACGACATCGTACATGACATAATATTCTTTTTATAGTCCATTTAAGCTTACAAATATTTTGACCCAATTTACAGTGAAAAAAAAGACAAATAGACATAATATAAAGCCTATCATCAACCCGAATAGGCGATAGAATGTACGATAACAATTTGTAAAACGATTAAACTTTATTCAAATTAGATTTATATAGTCGCTGACTGATAATATAAACATCCACTTTCATTTCATTTGATTTTTATCTACGTACAAAGTATTTTTTTTGTATGTTTGCTGTGTCGAGAATGTTCTATAGCGTTTTAAAGGGGGAATTGGTGAGTGATGTGATGAGTTTGTGGGAGAGATGAAGGTGCTGGGATTGGATTTTTGAATAAAGTATTAAATGGCACTCACATGGCTTAAAAATGGTCGAAAATCTGAATCCAAATCGACTTGACCCTGACATAAGGCTGAATCTCATTGAATCTGGCCTGGTTCACAGTCATGCTGACCTGAGACTGGATTCTCAGCTTTTTCTTAGCCATGTGCTTTCCGAGCTGTTCTCATCATTGTTGAATCCAGTCCAGTTTGCTTACTTTAGGGACTTTTAGCTATCAAATTAAATTCAGGCGGGAGCGCTAGATGTAAATTCCTAAAATTTACTGTAGATCAACTCGGATCTCTAGCTCTTGATCGACTAGAATTTTGAATGATGTGCTGTCCAAACTATTTAGTTCCAGGGGACACTAGTGGACAGCATGGCACAGTAGTGGATAGCTCGGAACACAAGTGGACAGCATGGGACACAAGTGGACAACACGGGTTACAAGTGGACAGCATGGAACACTAGTGGATAACACGGGACTCTAGTGGATAGCCTCGAAACACAAGTGTACTGCACGACCCACTTGGTGTTCAGCTACAGTCTAAACAGCACACGATATGCAATTCATGACACACCGTTTGGACAAGACTGGATTAGACGACCATAGTAATCTCGACTTTGAGTCCTGTCTGATATTATAGTACACTCTGTAATCTCAAATCCACATAGTTTGAATATATCGGGAAAAAGTGTCTTCAGGTCAGTGTAACACTGCTTTGAGTCAGATCAGGTAAAATGCAGCTGGACACTAAAGCCACGACATTTTAACGCCAGGACCCATTTAAATAATGCACAACTCTTGATAGAAAACAGAAATAAGAAGTAATTGGCAAGCGGTTGTCAGCAATAGAGCCAGCTTTAGGCGCAAACTGAGGGAGACCAAGGATCACACTTGATCTGTACGACCAGCAAAGTAAGTAAGTAAGTAACAATCCCAAACAACATCATTTATACATTCATCCCATTATATTCCTTTATCAGTAAGCATGAACGACGACAAAAAAATATACTTTCGTCTACCGAGGCACAAAAAAGAAGGAATTTAAACGAAAAAATTGTCTTATTGTATATCCTTTAAAGCAATTTCATGTATTATAGCAAAATTCATTGTGTATTCAAATTGTGATTTTTTTTTTTTTTTGCCCATAAAACTAGAAAAATTTCCATTTTTTGTCAATGAATAAAGAAAATATTTTTTTTTCATCTCCATGATGTGCTCATGAAAAATCAAATGGCATAAATTTTTTTTTTTGTTGATCTTGACATTTAAGGATTCATTGTGCCGAGTGAGCATAAATTTGAAGCTTTTTCGTCACTCAAAATCCAATATTCATGCTATGTAGCCAAAATATGAGAGGATATAAAGAAAAATTTTCAAAAATGATTAGTGATTGGTAGGAAGGACTGACAGGGGAGGCTTATTATCAATGAATGACATGTTTGTATAAAAAAAGGATTTTTTTGCATAAATTGCGTAAGATTGATATGTGCATGTGCTTTTTAAGAGCTTTACTGGATAGGAAATTGCTAGTCGGTATTTATGCTGAATGTCCTTGATCTTGTTGTGGTTTTGTCTAGTCTGATTTCTGTTATATTATTAATTTGAGGAATTTGGATTTGATAGAATTTAAATTTTTTGATTGTGGACATTTAAGTAGTCAAAATGACTGTATCATGAAGTTGATGCTGTTTCCCAACTCTGTACAGTTGCATGGTCCAGGTTATTATCAATGCAATTCACCTAGTCACAATTTATGTGTCACAAATACACAAATCGACTTGACTTTCCCTGGAATCGAACCCGGGTCGTTATGGTCGTTAGGCTGACACTCGAACCACTACGCCACTACTGCTTTTTCGGTGTCTAGGCCTAATTGGCAAGGTATTATTATCACTAAGCCAATGTCAGAAATCACCAGTGATCCGATGTGATTCAGACTGATGGCCCTGAAATTAGATCGTGCCAGTCTATTGACTGTAGCTTTCAAATGACAACTTTCAAATCTCTAAAAATCATTTTCAATCCACAATCTCATACCAAGACGACAATCTAACCTCAAACCTACACCACATGCTCTTTCTACAGCCATAATCGCAAAAGATATCCTTTCCGATTACTGATATTTTTCCACTTACAAGAAAACACGTTTAAACCCATCCATCAACCCAAAGGCTTCTTCAATTTATTTTATTCATAACCGCTCGTCGTATCCATCCCCAAAAAATAAATTTTTCTTATTTTTCTTATAGCATGATCATCTTTAAAATTCATTTGATGTATATGGATACTTACCATGAGTCAGAATATTTATTGTTTCATTGTGCATGTAAAAGAGACTGTTTATACATCCTTTGACATTCTGTAATGGCCGGTAGCCTTTATATAATTGAATCCATGAAGGTATTGTGTATGTGTCATGTGCCAAAAATGAAGGCAAAAGGAAGAAGAAATTTTTTGTATTAATTTTCATGTGGATATTAAAAATGATGAGGCTGTTGACTTGTTACGTAACGTGAAAAATTGACTTTTTGGAAAACTAGACTCAAATCAACTTGACTCAAGTCAACTCGACTCAAGTCAACTAGAATTAAGTCAACTAAACTCAAGTCAATTAGACTCAAGTCAACTCGATTCAAGTCAACTCGACTCAAGTCAACTAGACTGAATTCAACTCGACTCAAGTCAAGTCGATTGAATCCAACATGACTGAAGTCAAATGGACTCAAGTAAACTCTACTCAAGTCAATTAGACTCAAGTCAACTTGAATCTAGACAACTTGACTCAAGTCAACTCAACTCTATTCAACTCGATTTAAGTCAACTAGACTCAAGTCAACTTGAATCAAGACAACTTGACTCAAGTCAATTTGACTCAAGTCACCTTCAAGCGAAGCGACTCAAAGCATTAGAGCGTTACATAACAAGTCAACAACCCCCAAAACCATGTCCAAAAAAATTTTTACCTGTATGCACATATGGATTGAATCGAAGATGACTGGGCATGTCCCTCCATGTCAATAAATCACACGGTGGCGTCATAAATTTATTTATTTGCTTATTGATCGTGCTAGTTATTGTATATGATTCATTTGTTTCCGTCTCTGTTTCCTCTAAAGTTTTCGTTTTCATCCTCCTTCTTATTCAATTAATTGTTTAGCACAAAGTGGTTTATTGTACAATTTTAAGTTTATTTTTTTAAATGTTCTTTCAGCGACTTGACAAGTTCCCGTACTTAAGGTATGGTAAAGTCTATTCAACTTGACAGTTATCACTCACATGAGAGGTTCTTATGAATATTTTTTGAGAGTTATCACTACCTTCACATTTATAAAAACAACATTTATTACTGAGAATCTTGTTGAGAGCTTGCTTCACTGGCTCCGTACTTTTTGTTTCCTTTTTTTGACTGTATAAAGCGCACCTGGGTGAGAAAAAAATATGAAAATTTAATAATATGAAATCGTTGGCGTGACTTACTTAATTATTAAAATACATAAGACATGTTTTCACTCTCACAAAAATTATGTATTTTTTGGATGGAATATTACATAATCAATCATTATACACGCGTTATTTTATGTACATTTTGTGGATTTGAAAGCATTATTTTATGAGCACATAAGGAATGATTCTAAAAATAATTTTTCAATTTTCCTTAAATGACATAAAATTGAGGACGGAATAATACTTTTTTGTTGGTTAATATTTAGGAAAAAGTAAAATTGCTGCAGTAATGAGTTTTGAGTAGGAACTCAATGCTCGAGTTGAATAGGCGTTTATAAACGATATCTACTATTCCGGAAAGCACACGACGTAGAAACCCAGCTCCAGGTCGACGTGACTTTGATCTGAGACTCGATTACATCTAATCTAGGCTGACACCAGAGTCATGCTGGTCTGGAACCGTTTTTTCGAATACTTCTATGTTATGTGCTTCCAGGGTATCCTGATTGACACAAACTTAAATCCCTTCACGCGACACAAATGAAGAAGGTTCCGCCAGAGCTTCTATAACTGGGTTTATAAAGCTCCTTCATGATACCTTCTTCATTTGAGTCGATCAGGATTGTTGGTAGTATCACACTTGAAATTGCTAACTGGCAAGCGGTAGCCAGCGATAGAGCCAGCTTCAGGTGCCAACTGAGGGAGGCCATGGATCACACTTGATCTGCATGTCTAGTGAAGTAAGTAAGTAAGGGAATAAACAGCTTTTCCATACAAAATCCGAGTCGACTTCGAGCTCCGCCAATAAAAGGCGGTTCACAAGCCGTTCACTAAGATTGTAGCTGCTACGCACTCTCTCTAAAAAACCGAACGTAATCAGCAAACAATCCCAATCTAAATTCATCATCTGCACGCATACTTAAGATACAAATTGCCTTCACATTAAGCCTTCAATTATTTTCCTTAAATTAATTACATTAATTTTTCCATTGTCAAGAAAATCTCAAAGACTTATTAATTATGAGCTTATATATTCCACCTAAATAAGGCAACACATGAAGACACTTAAGCTGCTTAAAAAAATCATTTTTTTTTTCCTTTTGCATAAATAAAAATCACTCAACATCCTTCAAAGTCAGACTAAGTGTATCAAAATGTTGCAAAAAAAGTACTCGTGGAAATTGATTTATGATGTTGCACAAGTCTCTTAGGCTTGTTTATGACTTCATTGAGCTTTGAAGTGGTTTGTTGCAAGATTTATTGAGAAAAAATACATTTGAAGAATGTCTTTGAGATTGAGTTTTGCTTGCAGCTATTGCATATGCTGTTTTAGTTATGATTGCATGTGTTAAGTCTGATGAATTGGTAAGAATGTTGTTGGATTTGAGTTTAGAGAGTGTTTTAGGACATTGAATGATTAAAAACTTTTATGGAATGCTCAAATTGTTGGAAAATTTAGTTAAAAATTGGAAATTTGATGTTTTATGACTAACAAATCAGTATTAATTGAATCTCTTGTATGTAATGTCCAGCTTAGACTTGCAATGAAGCTAGGAAAGTGATCTAATAATTAAATTAAGGTACTTTTGTATGTTTATTGATTGTTTTTTAAATTTTAACTAAAAATTTGCTTGAAATTTACAACAACAACAAAAAGGGGCTTGTCACTACTCAAAGTTGTGTAAAATTCAAAATTTACATTTCCGTTAGACAATTTTAAAGCAAAAACAACTGATTAAATTCATTTTAAATTGTTTTTATCAAAATTCTGAATGAAATTATCTTCAATTCCTTACAGACAATTAATTATCTAGGTTATCCTCAAGTTTTTTTGTCATAATCATCAAAAACATTAGAATCGAGCCTTTAACATTAATTCAACTAGAAAATAAAGTCGAGACAGAAAGTAGAACAGGATATATTCACGTCATTTAGCAGCCAAAATGCCATAATTTTGCATAAACAGCTCCCCAAAAGCTGAGCATTACTCTGTTTCAAGTCTGATGAGTCTTCTAGTTGTTTATAAATTTACATAAATGTTCATCTCTAAAATCAATAATGATACATAATTCATGAATGTATTTATATATTTAGACAAGTTCCTTAAACAAAGCAATTTGGGAAAAAAAAACTTTTGTGGTGAATGATGAATGAGACACACACATGCCTTACAGCATCGTTCTCTACCTGTATTGTTTCGAACAGGTGTGGTCAACCTGTGTGCCGCGGTATCATGAATAACATTAACTGTATGTCGAATACTGTTTTGATCAAGGCTTGCCAGGCAGCAATTGTGCCGCGACATACTAGTTTGCCGTCAAGTACTATCGGAAACGGCATGAACCGTATGTCGTGTATGGTTTTAATCGAGGCATGCCATTCAACCTATAAGCCACTGCACACAAGTGGTGGATCTTTTAAAATACCATGAACCGTATGCCATGTACGGTTTTTATCGAGGCTTAACTCCAAGGTGTACCGCGGCACACAAGTTGCCTACCCCTGGAACAGAGCAGTGGTGGGCAACCTTTAATTTTTCGCGGCACACCTTGATAGTAAGCCTCGACCGAAACCGTACACGGATACAATTCATGACAGTTTTAATTAATTTTGGCAATTCACTATTAGCCCGCCACACAAAGGTTGCCCACCCCTGCTATAGAATGACTCAAAAGGTTACGTGTGTGTGGTTGACTAACAATCAATTACGACGAACATAAAAAAGAGTTTTTCTTTTCTATTTTATTTAATTAAGTCTATTTTTATAAAAAAATTACTACATTGTAGCAACCACAAAATGTAATTAAGGACGTACAAAATGTCAAATAATTTCATGATAAACGCAAAAAATGCTCATTACAATAATCATTTCCTGTCTCATTTATATCAATATTTGGTATGAGAAAATAATAATAATATTTTTCATAAAGTTCAAGGAATGAGAGAACATTGGACGAGAAATTATACAATGTCATTTATATATTTGTGTCCCATTCCAAATAACTCTGCATTTTATGATGCTACATTTTTTCGTTTTGGGTCGAAATTTTTGAGATAAATTGGACTGAAATTGGCAGTTTGACGTTTTATTTTTTGAAAGTTTTGATCAAGTCTCTAAAGCAGTGGTGGACAACCTTTAGTTTTTCAAGGTACACCTTGATTGTAAGTCTTTGACTTGAACCACATTCGGCATACGGTTCATGCCATTTTCTACCAGTTATATGCACGGTGCCATGGCTTTTCGAAACATGGTTGCTGGCAGCAAGCTTTGCCCTAACAGCAGATGGACGTTTAGGTACCGTAGTTGTATTTATGTACCATGAAAGCATGCTCTTTGCCTGTTAGAGACACCAATGTGCCGAAGCACACTGGTTGTCCACCACTTCTCTAAAACCTAAAATAAACTTCGTTTTTGTGAATTTTATTCTGAAAATTTTTATTTCAATTTTGAAGCCAATTCTTAGAATTTTATTAGTTTTTGATCTTATTGGAAAAGTTTTTCCATTTTTCTTATCAATTTTCCGAGAAAAATTTCATCAAAAACTTCCATGAAAATGTGAAATCAGCAATTTCGAGACGATCACAATTTGATTTCAGGAAGTTTAATTACATAGATATTCTTACTAATAAGCTGAACCTCAAGAATTCACGCGATAAATCTTGACAAAAATTAACTTTATGCGGCTGAGCTACAAAGGATTTCATTAGTTAGAATTTCTAATGAAGTTTCTTAATCATTCAACTGTCTCTGTAGTGGAAATAGCAAGTTGCTTGGTTTAAATCTGATTTGATAACTTCGAAGGTCGTTGGTTCAAATCTTAAAATTTCATTACTTGTGGTTTTTCAGAAATTTAAATTCTTTGACTGTACATTATCAATACAAAATTAGAGCTCTGAACAACGTTGAATTAAAGAAACTGGTCAGAAACTCAAGCGTAGGAGAAGCTGTACATCTTATATCAGCCCGGACTCAGTCTGGACTAAGAACATATCACAACCGCATTAACCAAGCATTAGCTAATATGTAAACGACATCTCAAAATCCCTACGGATTTAAAATCCATACATATATATTGCACATTGCTTCTTATATCTCATCACTCGGTCACGAAATCGCCATTAACACGATTACTAAAACATCTTAAAGACAGCATACTTAATTTGTCAGTTAATGCTCCTAAAAGAGCTTTTTAAAGCTTAAAGTTGTCGTTTGAAAGGATTGAGACGAATCTTAAGTTGTGTAACAATACAAATTGAGCATGAGGTGTTGGAATTGGTGTTGGAGAGCATGAATGCCAGAAATTTGGAAATCTGGATACCAGTAATGGATTTTAAATGGTTGATATAATTGGGAATGCATTAAGTACAGAAAATATATAATTTAAATATGTCACTTGGCCATATATAGTCGAAGAGCTCCCGATAGCTCAGTGGTAGGAGCATGCGACTAGAAATCTTAAGACGTGGGTTCGAATCCCACTCGGGATCCGTTATTCAGAATTCCACTTTTTCTGTCAGTTTAACAAGAAAAGAGTTGCATAACAGGCACCTGTCTGTCACAGGCAAAAGCCGTACAATTTCTTAATAATTTGTATGGTTTTGTAAGAAAACCATATTCATATTAAGAAATTGTACGGTTTGTCGGCGACAGATGCTATTTTGTGAAAACCCATACAAGTTATCAAGAAATTGTACGGTTTTGGTTGTCAGCAACATTTTGCAATTTGAACAAGAAGGAATGGAGGAACAAGACTTAGATCAAAAAAAGCCAAGTCACAACTGCGCTTATCCTTCAAAAGCCCCAAAAATTCATAATTTTTCCTCATTTTCTACTCACA
This sequence comes from Chironomus tepperi, assembly GCF_022539635.2. NCBI lineage: Eukaryota > Metazoa > Arthropoda > Insecta > Diptera > Chironomidae > Chironomus > Chironomus tepperi. The sequence continues at coordinate 21,344 of NW_027226265.1, forward strand.
ATCGTCACATTTTATGTGCATGTCATATTCAAATACATTTGGCTTTGGCTTTTTTTATGTAAACGACATAAAGTAATAAAGAAAGTGAAAGCGGAAAATCTCATCAAAGTCTAGATCGTTATCATAATTTTGTCGGGCGACACAAAAGCTTTTTTTTGTTCCTTTTCATTCTCGAGATGATTTTTTCGAGGAAGGTTCATTAATTTTTTTTTGTTTTATCAATAAAAAGGAAAAGTTTATCGGAAAGAGAAAAAAAGGAAAAAAAAAAGTTTTGGAATCCTTTCTTCACAGCTTACTTTGAGGTTATGTATTTTTTTTTTGAGGTTATAACTGATTTACTTTATTTTGGAAATGTAATGTTGTTTAAGTGTGTTTCTCGTAAGATAAGGAATTTGCTGCCTTGTTTTGTGTCTAATTTGACATGCAGTATTCAAATTTTGCAGGATGTGTGTTGGGGGTTTTCGTAAATGACGTCTATCAAAATCTCACACAATGTTGATAGTCAAGGATGAAATTGGCTCAGAATTTTGTATTGAAAAGTCGACTCAAATTGACTCTACTCGTTAAAAAATTGCTATGTGGTTGCCAGCGTTGGTTGCCAACCACGTGGTTGCCACGTGGACATCATCTGACCGTCATGTTTCGATTAGGAAAAAGTAGCTATTTTCTCCAAATATTTGCCTTGTTATCCCTTTTTATGACACTCAACTATTCTATTGTCCACTTCTCAAATTGACCTATATTTTCGGATGTTGGCACTTAACATCATATTCCATACATCACCTCAGAACAACGTCCTTTAAAATACCAATTTGTGATTTGGTTCCGTAAACATTAAGGTCAATTTTTAATATGAACTCGTATGGAACTGCTCAAGATAAATAATTCCAGTTTGAATCATATACAGTATGCAGCATTGTATATGGAAGGGATAGTTTTCAATTATTTATAAAGATAACAACATAAAGAGTAATTATGAAAAGTTTTTCGTTCAAAAAGGTCATTTTATGAATAAAATAGAGCAGATAAAGTTGTGACTTGTGTATTTTTATAGCGCAAAAAGGAAGCATTGGAAAACTTTAGAAAAATTTCATTATTTTTATTCAAAATTGAAACTTTTTTTTTGTTTAAATATTTTGAAATCAAATAAAAGCACTCAATTTTGAGCTTAAAACTCATTTTTTATGATTGTTTGTCAATCAAATATCCATTAAGTGTCCAAAAAGGCCACTTCTAACCGCATGGGAAAGCTTAAAAATTTATTATGTGTTTTTCCTTGTTTTTAACAATATTTGCGATTACTTTGAAATGAAATTGTTCGTTTGCTCTGTTTGTTTATCCTTTTCACACAGACAACTCTTGTATAAAAGCTATTAAAAGCTTCAACTTACTCAAATAACCATTTGAAATTTGATTCTTATTCAGCAAAAATGAGATTTCTTGTGTTTTTTACTCTGAAAAAGTTGAATAAACTTTAAAGTACTCGGAAAAATGTGATAAATTGAGTTACAGAACAAGTTATTGATGGATAAACATCAATTTTTGCATCGCTTATTTAGCTTTGAAATTGTTTGGATATTTCGTTGTGAATAATTTAAAGTTCAATCATTTTGAAAATTTGTCAACAATTTACATAACAAAGGAATGATAATTTGGTTGTTGATAGAGTTTTTGAATTATAAAGGACTTCTGTTGACTGTGAATATGAAGAAAGTGTGTTTGTGGTCAATTATTCTTTGAGTTTGTCCATTAATTATAAAATAGTTTGTTTGGTTCTAGTTTTGAAACCAATTTTCAGTCAAGAAACTGAATAATTAAGTTGAAGTTCAACTGTAACTTGTAAATGAAGGAACTTATAAGTCACTAAATAATAACTGGACGAAGATAACAGTTAATTTGATCGATTGTTTGAAGATTGAAAACAAACTGAAGGATGAAGGGGTATTGGGGAGAATCAACTACCTTATTCGCAAATACAATTTAAAAGGATATATTCTTAACAATTTAGCTCAAGAATAAACATACTTAAAATCAACTATAAAAGGGGAGAATCAACTTCCCAATGCGAGTTGCAAATACAATTCAAATATTAAATGACAGTTGATATATTCTCAACAATTTAACTCAAAAATAAACATACTTAAAATCAGAAATGACGGCAAATGACATTTGAGAAGAAAATTTACAAAATTTGACAGTTTTCTCTCGAAAATGTTGTCTTAAATCACCTTGAAGCATCAAAAGTGATTGACAAAATGTAAAATTATCCTGTGTATACACAAAATACTTAAAAAATTGTTGTGTCACGTTTAAACTTTGACTAAATTTCACGTATCAAGCTGACATACATTCCCAAAACAGAAATAAAACTTGTTTTTCAAAGATTATGTAAAGAAAATTGCTCACAAAAAAATAAAAATTGTGTTTCCATGCACTTATGCACGATTATTTGCCAATTCTATTTTCCGATTTGCTGTATTTATATTTTGGTATGAACCTTTTTTTTGTGCTGTAAATGTCGATTTTTTTTGTTCTGTTTGAAGAACTTTATTTTTTTTTCTGTGTTTTCCCTTCCTTTAATCAGATTTCTTTTTCATGTAATAAAAAAAGAGGCAAAAAATCGCTGACCCAACAAATACAAAAAAGTACATGCATTAACAGCATTTTT
>NW_027226266.1:0-24087 GCF_022539635.2 Chironomus tepperi
TAAGCTGTCTTTATTTTCAACATACACTAATTACTAACTTAATTCTCAATATTTTAGAGCAGCACAAAAATGCTTTGTGTGCAATGATATAGAAAAAGAATGAAAAAAGGAATCAAAAGTTCACAGGGAATGAAAAAGAAGAATAAATTGAAGGAAGGATGGTGAGTGAATGAGATATAGTGAAAGAAGGAGGAGAAATGCTGATGAAGAGGAAACATTTTTATTCTTTTATTCTCATTCAATTTATATACATAGTATGAGAAATAGAGGAAGGTAAAAATCGACATTCGACATACAATGGACGGAACAATGTGAAAAATGTCAAGTTAAAGTAGTTTTGGAAGCGGAAGGAAATTTAGGACGCAATTTTATGTGTAAAAATGATAATTTGAGGGTGATTTTTGTTGATACATAAGTTGGAATATACGTAGAATAAGAAAGTAGCTCAAATATTTTAATAAATATGCAAGAAATTTCCCAAAATTCGTCTCCAGTCTAGCAAACTCTGTCCTCAGGTCTCAGCAAGACTCTGTCCTCGGTCACAGGCCAGACTCATGTCGAATTGTTGGCCAGCCTCTTCTTAGTCGTGTGTCTTCCGATGTCCACAGGCCAGCGAGATTCTAATATGAAGCCGGTTATTGCTGAATTTGATTTAAAGCTATTAGACATCTAAAACTGGCTCTATCGCTAGTTGCCCTTTGCCAATTACCAGCTGGGGATATTGTTTTCCGATATTTCACGCCGTGTGCCTTACAGGAATTTTCCATGAAAAATTACACCATCAAAAAATATTTTAAAAGTTGAATGGGAAAAGAGCATTGAAAAATTATTCAAGCTTTTTTGTCACTCTATAGACATCATCATTGTCATTGTAGAGAGGAAAGAGCAGAAACAGCAATCGTTTTCCGAAAAGGGGGGTCGAATTGAGGAAGAGAAACTATCCATTATCCTACAATGGTATTTAAGTCATTGAATTAGAACTATGACAAAACGTATTTTTTATGATCGAAATTCGATTGTTATTTTAAATGCTTTTTTTTGTTGCCCAATCTCCTCCTCTGATAATGCCACTAGTGTTGCTGCTACTTCTGCTAGAGCCATTAACTCAATTGAAATGAGGAGAATTTTTTTTATTATATCTATACGTAGAGAGAGATATATAAAATGTAGTTTAAATACTTTTCAAGATAAAAAGAGGAACCGAGAGAGTAGAGAAAAAAAGTTTCTTCCACATCGAAATGATGATAAGCTGCGACATATTTATTTTGTGGATTTTAAAACTTTTTCACAAATCGGCAGTTGTCTGTACTAATTTTTATAATTATTTCCTCTTTCCTTTATATATTTTTTTATTTCTATTTCTCCCTTCCAAGTTTATATCTCTTTTTGAGATTCTATCTCTGTCGCACTTGCTTAAGTATGATATCTATAATCATAATATAATGTTCTCTCCCCATCTCACTCGATTATTTCTTTTATTTTTTAATAGCTTTGAAATAGGCATAAAGAGTGTTGTTGACTGTGATTTGACTCAAAACTTACCTGACAATTTTTTCAACAAAAAAAAAGGTAAAAAAATTTGCAAAAAAAACCTTGCCGTGACCAGGATTCGAACCTGGGTTACTACGGCCACAACGTAGGGTCCTAACCACTAGACGATCACGGCTTTCAATCAGAGTTGGCAGGACTTTGGAGTCCGGACTTTAAAAGTCCGAAAAGTCCCAAAAGTCCGGACTTTGAAAGTCCGGACTCCACTAAAGTCCGGACTTTGAAAGTCCGGACTCCACTAAAGTCCGGACTATGAAAGTCCGGACTTTTGGGACTTTGAGACTTTGACTTTGGGACTTTGGAAATTTTTTGGACATTTTTTTGATTACACTGCGTAACCCGAGCTAAAAAATTGAATTTTTTGACATTTTTTTCGGTTACACTGCGTAACCCGAGCTAAAAAATTGATTTTTTTGACATTTTTTTCGGTTACACTGCGTAACCCGAGCTAAAAAATTGATTTTTTTGACATTTTTTTCGGTTACACTGCGTAACCCGAGCTAAAAAATTGATTTTTTTGACATTTTTTTCGGTTACACTGCGTAACCCGAGCTAAAAAATTGAATTTTTTGACATTTTTTTCGGTTACACTGCGTAACCCGAGCTAAAAAATTGATTTTTTTGACATTTTTTTCGGTTACACTGCGTAACCCGAGCTAAAAAATTGATTTTTTTTGACATTTTTTTCGGTTACACTGCGTAACCCGAGCTAAAAAATTGATTTTTTTTGACATTTTTTTCGGTTACACTGCGTAACCCGAGCTAAAAAATTGATTTTTTTGACAATTTTTTCGGTTACACTGCGTAACCCGAGCTAAAAAATTGAATTTTTTGACATTTTTTTGGGTTTTTCTTTTTCACACTGCGTAACTCCGTTTGAGCTAAAAAATTGAATTTTTTGACATCTTTTCGGTTACACTGCGTAACATGACTTGAAAAGTGGTTTTTGGACTTTGTTACGCGACGGGTTGGACTTTGGACTTTGGACTTTTGACTTTTGACTTTGGACTTTGGACTTTGGACTTTGGACTTTGGACTTTGGACTTTGGACTTTGACTTTGGACTTGACTTTGGACTTTGGACTTTGGACTTTGTTGCGACGGGTTACGCAGTGTAACCGAAAAATGTCAAAAAATTCACTTTTTTAGCTCGGGTTACGCAGTGTAACCGAAAAAATGTCAAAAAATTCACTTTTTTAGCTCGGGTTACGCAGTGTAACCGAAAAAAAAATGTCAAAAAATCCACTTTTTAGCTCGCTACGCAGTGTAACCGAAAAAAATGTCAAAAAATTCACTTTTTAGCTCGCACGCAGTGTAACCGAAAAAATGTCAAAAATGGCCGCACTTTTTAGCTCGGGTTACGCAGTGTAACCGAAAAAAATGTCAAAAATTCACTTTTTAGCTCAAGCTACGCAGTGTAAATCGAAAAATGTCAAAAAAATTCACTTTTTTAGCTCGGGTTACGCAGTGTAATCCAAAAAAATGTCAAAAAATTCACTTTTTTAGCTCGGGTTACGCAGTGTAATCGAAAAAAAAAAAATATTAAAATACTTTAAAAAAAAAAAAAAAGTTTGTATGGGACTTTTCGGACTCCCAAAGTCCCAAAGTCCGGACTTTCAAAGTCCGGACTATTCTAAAGTCCGGATTCCACTAAAGTCCGGACTTTGAAAGTCCGACTCCACTTTTTTTTTCAAAGTCCGACTTTTGAAAGTCCGGACTTTCAAAGTCCGGACTCCACTTTAAAGTCCTGCCAACTCTGCTTTCAATTGCTCTTGTTTCAAGCTGATGGTTACTTTTGGATTAACTGTCTATTTAAAACAAATTTGAAGTAAGTGAGTAAATTTTTGTGTATAAATGTTTCTTTTTGTTCGTTGGTTACGCATGAATAAAACAAAATTAATGAATGCATGAAATTAGCATGAATATGTTGAATCTGGAGCAGAGTTGGAGTTGAGTATTGCCGTCAGTGAAAGATGCCAAAATTTGGTAGGGGTCATCGATGGAAGGTAGCATTCTGCGCAAGGACCTAAAGCGGAAGGTGGAAACATGTGAAAAGTGTCACTTGTGAAAGCCATGACTCGATTGGTTTTGTTCGATTATTTCTTTTTGCACTGACTTGGAGTTAACTCACTGACATTTATTATTCCTGTTAGGAAAACCTGCAAAATTCCTAATATTTTCAAGTAAAATGCGTCTCTTCAATATGACAATAATTACACTGATTCCACAATTTTTTTCTGTATATGTAGCTAGTCAAAAGATATAGCTCATCGAGCTAAAGCAAAAGTAATCAAAATTTACGATAATTACAAAAGTTGTGTCTCAAAAAAAAGACTGTTTCACCAATGGTATGGGGTACAATGTAAAAAAAATAAAAGAGTATTCAAAAATGTTCCTTTCCCACTCTCATTGTGATTTTTTGTTGGGTTGATGAGTGGGCGGATTTTTATGATACTTTTTATAACTCATCACATCCGTTGACGTAATAATAGCTTGTAGGTAAAAATGTAGAAAAGTTTTTTACATATTCAGACCCCCACACCTCAACAGGAAGTGATCAGCCTTCAATTAAATTTTTTATTCCTTTTTTTTCGGTTAAAAAACGAGAGAGATTAAGATAAAAAATTTATGGCTTTTGTTATTTCTGTTGAATAGTAATTTGCAGAATAAAATAAAAAGGAAAGCATTTTTCCCACATTTATGTATTGATTTTCGATTAATTGCAAAGTTTTAATTTCACACAACTCACTTTGCGAATTATTTCATCTTCTTCTTCTTATTTGCAGTCATTTGATTTGATTGTTTTTGAGAAAAAAATTTCAAAAAAGAAAAGTTTTTATGAGAATAAAAAAAATGAATGAATGCATACAATTCTATCATAGATATCCATTCATATAATATCGTAATGTAATGCGGGTTGCCATTCTAAGCTTTCAACGGAGCAGTAAATGTTGGAGTGAGATGGAATATAAAAGAAAACTTTCAATAGATGCTTTAAAAAAACTAAAAGCTTTTATGAATTGAATAGATTTCTGGAAGTTATGTTACAATCTGTGGGTTCGCAATGAATACGAAGTAATGATTTGAAAAGTTTTGAAGCATAAATTTTAATAGGTTTATGAGGTATATCAAAGTATATGTATGGATGCTTTTCAGATCGTTTTGATCATGGTACTGGATATTTTATATTAAAAAGAAGACATTCTCATAAGAAATTTCATTATGAAATGTATCAGGATATATTATCAAGTTTTCAATATATTACTTAATAATACTTAGCATCAGTAGTGAGTAACCTTTTTGTTCATGGTATAGCTTGTTGGTAAACCTCGATTGAAACTACACACAGCATACGGTTCATAGACTTTCCAACAGTTTTTGGCGGTCTACAGATTGTCCATCGCTTACTTAGATTGTTAATCATTTCAAATTCAAGTTAAAAGTGGGCAACCTGTGTTTTAGTCCATCAATGTGTGCCAAGAATAAAAGGTTGTCGAATACTGGCTTAAGTTTTAAATTCTAAGGCGTAGTATTAAAAACAGGAAATTTGGAAACATCAAAAACTTCCTGGAATGGGATTTTTTTATTTATATTTAAAGCCTACAGGAACTTAACATATTTAATCTATTAAAGTACCTGATTCGCATAAGAGAAAAAAAAAATAAAATATATAATTTGCAGTAATGTAATTAATTAAAATGTGTTTATTAATGAACAAATATCAATTATTAAACAAGCACAATAACCGTTACATTTACGTAATTTGGGTGTAATTTTTCGATCAATATTCAATTCCTAGGAAAAATGCGGCAGTTGGTGAAATTTTATGTGAAAACAATTAACAAAGGCTGATTAAAAAGTATTAAATAATTAATTATTGGAATAAATTCAACTCTTCTGGGTTGGATGAAAATTTTTTACGATTTGAATTTTTACCGATAGTTAAAAGCAGTGGTGAGTAATCTGTTTACTGCGGCACACTATTGTGCTCTGGGAAATAGTCAAAAGATGCATACGCTATTCACAAATGACCTCTATTCATTTTATTGCCAATTTTAAACTTTTGTCTCAAAATGTCAATTAAAAATAATTTATAAAGTATAAAGCGCCACCACTATTATGTTCAACATCATAAGTATACGGTCGCGCAAACTGTGAAATAACCATGCCAAGATATTACCAGGGTCAAATAAAGATGGATGTTAGATCAAAGTTAATGACATTTGCGACTTCGTGACTTGTAAAAGTAATATCAAGTGCATTTGAAGAAGAATTTGCAGCTACAGGAGGTCTTTTTGCTTGAAATGTTTATGACAGTTTTACAATCCATCATTTGTGTACAGAAGTGCTTGTAGTGATTTAAACTTCAAAACAGCACACGGATTCAAGATTTTTATTAGCAGAATTTACCCTTTTTGCTTCCTTATTTCAGTTTACCCTATTTAAATAAATAATATTTTCTCCCCTTTTTATTCCCTATCATCATCATCATTATTGTCATTATGAGCCCTTGATTACTTTAAACATCTTGTTTGAAAGATGCTACTGCTGTGAGTTGCACAAAAATTGCTCATTTTCACAATAGATACCACGCCGTTATTTACTTCTTTCCTCGTATTTTCTTATTTCTTAAATATAAAAGAAAAATTTTTTTATTGAAAAAAGTAAAGGAAAACATTTTCTTTAGAAACACAAAGAATTTCCATTTTCTTCCTAAATCATTTTCACACATTTTCCAAAAATCATACAGAAATACACAGAGCACAGCAGTGGCAGTAACAGCAAGAAACAACAAGCTAACAGCAACAAGGAGTGAGAAACAAAAAAAAAAGAGGAATCAGTAAATGTATCAGCACCATAAATGTGTATATTCATATTATATTGTGGATTCATTTGCATAAAAACAATAAATGTACTTCAATGTTCACAATGAATATAATATGTGTGCCATATCGTATCATGATAAATTTATAATTTCATTAGATATTAAAGACACACAGAGAGAGGAAGAGAAAGGCAAAAATATGGCATGTATGTATGTATGTATAATGTTTGTTTATTAATAAATTGAGTATACATATTTATTTGAGTTTATCCTTTTTTATGTTGAAAAATGAAATAGTAGAAAAGTTGTTGTGGGAAAGTTTAAAATGACCAGAGCGAAGTTTTGATTTTGTGGACTTATGTATGAATATATTCTATTTTAAGTGCTTTTAGAAATTTTTTAACAGATTTCGGTATTAATAAGAATTCAGATTAACGACTTCTAAGAGAGCCATGTATCAGTAATAGATTTAGTTAGCATAACCGAACAGCACAAATTTATTAATCGGTTAAATATCCGGCATTCTACCAGCATTACTCTTGGTTTTTTGATCGACTAACCGATTTGTGCTATTTGAGATTTATGGACATGTCATGTAAATTGAATAAAATTTAGAGGAACATCCTGGGAATCATCGTTAAACCAAAGAAGAAAGAGAAACTTTATAATGGTAAGAGAGCATTTTGTATTGCAAATTTGCAAGCTATAGTCAGTGATAGGGCCAATTTCAAACGACATCTGAAGGAGGTAATGGGTCAGAATTGATGTATGCGACCAGCGACGTCTATTTAATATTTTTAATCTGTAATTTAATAATATTTAGTATAGTAATATTAAATTTAGTACCGAGTGGACAAAAATACATTATAAACTAGTTAATATCCAGTTCATGGCTAGTTCTGGGGTATGATCGAAAATCACTAATCAGTTGACTTTTAAAATGCTCACAAAAATTAAGCAAAATCTCTTAAAACCTACAAACCTCAAATTTTACTCATTATGTACATTTTATTCAGAACATAATGACAACATTACATTTTATGCAAATCATATGTTAAAATTTTTAAAATATTTTAAAAATAAATTCATTGTATTTCAAAAAGAATGGTTAGACAAAGAGAGAAAATATTTAAAACCACCCGAATAGAGAGAGATAAATGCACACTTTTGGACACACAATATCAAATAAATGTGTGGAAAATCTCTTTTTATTTTTGGTTTATTTTAAATTAATGAAAATTTATATTATGCGATTTTCCATTTGACTTGATTTCAAAATAATTTCATAATTAAACATGTTCATTGAATTTTTTTTAAATATATTTGCTGGAGATAAGCAATGAGCTTCCTTTTTTATTTAGTTTTAATCTGTCCGAAAATACAATTTTAAGAGGAAAGAAGCTAATTATATATTAAATTGGCATTTTGATGATACAATTTAACGAAATGGAATTTTTATTTTTGGTGAATTTGTTTTTCTGACAAATTTTTGTGGGATTTTCTTTGGAATTTTGATGCTAATTGAAATTTATTTTGGTATTTTTGATTAATTTTTGTTAATGGTTTCCATAAATTCTGTTGCTTTCTTAGCATATGTTGGGTTTGGAGATTGATGTAGGATTGCCACCCGGATGTCCTTGAGGCAAGGTTTGCATAGGCTTTTGATCTATCCTTTCAAATATATATCCTGGCACAGAGCTCATTCAATAGCGATGCAACAAGGGGTAAAACGAGAAGATATACACTTGACAATTGGTCAGCTTCGGAGTCAGAGGTCAGCTTTTCTAATGAAATAGGGAAATATTTGGTCTCAAACCAGATTCAACAGCCATTTGTATGTTGTGTGCTTTCCGGGTCCAATAAATGATTCTAAAACATCTCAATAATGTATTCTTCCCTCTCAGTTCCCTCTCAGACAGAAAAATAGTTATGACAAATGTGAAATTAAACTAAAGCAATTTTCAAATGGATAAAAACAAAAAATTAATTCAACAATTTTATTTTGATAGAGTTTTCAATTTTATCAATTTTTTCTCTTGCCATCATGGCCTTTTTTTTGTGGGTAAATTTAAATTAAAACCAAAAAATCATGGTAACGGCATTAAATCATGAAAATTGACATTAAATTCTGATAATGAGATGAGAATGTGGAGGTGCTGCAAAAGAGCTTAAACATAATAAGTGGATTTAAAATTATAAACACGGTCTTATTGGTTGAATTATTTTAATATCGTTGATTAATTTTGTTTAAAAAAATTTACTTCGACCAGACATCGCAGATGAAGAAACATTAAGATATTTAATTCAGTCACCCGTGAAGATAATTTTCATTTCTCATCTGAAAATTCCTTTTTTCTTACATCAATGATCGTATAAGCTAAGATAAACAGACTTTGTTTTAATTTTATTCAAAAGATTTTCTTCGTATTTAAAATTTTCAAAAGGGGGAGATTGATGAATGGATGTGGAGTGATGCATGAATGGAACGCATTTTATTATCAGAAAGTTTGAGGAAATGAATTTGTTGTTATTTGTAACAATTCCTAATTTTCGAAGCTTTTTTTCTAGTTCACCGTTCTAGTTACGAAGCTAGGTTCATGCGTTGGGTGCAGTTTTGAGGTCTTTTGCACATAATGTGTATCCACTTATAGGTATCTAAGCTAGATATACGAACTGAAAATGACTACATTGTAGGGTGCAGGCCTTATGATGGACTCGTGTCCTTGCAATGCGCAAAGCTTTCAAGAACTGTGGGTATAAAGCGTGTGGTACGATAGATTATCAATCGCAGTATCTCCAGCTATAAGGCTTGGTCCTTCAAACTTTATATCTATATTTGTGACAAACAGTATTTTAGCTTTAAATAATTAACAAATAATATAAATCAGAATTCCAAACTTATATGCGTACTTCGAGATAAACTCATCGCAGACAGACAAACCAACCTTCAAACATAATCTTATTTTCATCTTAAAAATTTCCCAAATTTCTTTTTCATCATTTAAAAGAATTTTTTTTCTCTTTTTCTATTTTCACTTGAAAGAGAAAAGACGATAAAAGGATTAAGAGTTGAACAATTTTGTGGTTTTTTTTCCTCACAAAGAAAGCAAAAATTATTTTCATTTAAAATAGAATATTTGAATTTTAATTAATTCGATGATCAAAAATGGAAAAGAAAATTAAGGAAAAGAAAGTTTAGTAAATGAAAATTCAAAGATTTTTTTTTTTTGATGAAATGGATTCTTTTAAAATTCTTCAAAAATTATTTTAAAAGTAATTATTTGAAAGACGAAAAAAAAAATATTGTTTGAGCATGAAGAGTTTATTCTGTAACTTCCGCTTCAAATAATCAGAAATCACAAGATTAAAATTTCTCGAATACCTTTAAAATTAATAACACAAAATAAATAGTTACATACATATCTTAAATATTCTTCAATATCAATTATTAATTCCTTGTAAATTTATAATGAGCAAATACTTTCCGATAAATATTAATCCTCATAGAAATCCTTTATGAATATTAAATACTAGAACAATACCCCACCAAGCATGGTGGGAAGATTTCCATTGAACTGTTGCCCGAGCTTCTATGGGAGCTATTATGAGCAAAGACAGAAAGACAACATGACAAATTATATTAGTAATGGTTTTTCAAGAATAAAAGCTTCTTATGTATCATAAGATGAGATTTTAAAACGAAATGCATATTGCTCTATTATCGATTACAAAAGTTATTGAGTACACCTCAAACAATTTACTTTTACTTGTCTCTCAAAGTATAGAATTTAATCATAGATATTGCTATGCTTGTTTGAATGAATTCTTTTGAATCTTCTTTAAATTGTGATATTGGAAATGTTTTTTAAGACAACAGTGTCGAAGAACTTCCTATTTGTATGGAAATTTTAAACCAAGTGGTAAATGCAAAGTTCAATTTATTGGGTATTTCTAAGTATATTCAAATAATTCAAGTATTTGTTGTAAATTTTATTGCATTTTATTACTATTGATCAAAATTTAAGTAGATATTTAATGAAGAACTTTTTGTGGATTTTCAATAATTTTTGTAATTTCTTGAAATAAAGTTTAATTTGGTACATGCAATTTTGTAGTCGTGTCTTGAATAAATAAAGAATTTCTTTCCAATATCTTGAGAGTATGGTTGTTCGAAATTACATATTCTATAACACGGATACAAAATATTTAGTGATCATTTTAATACTAATGGCTTATAACAATGCCAATTATTTGTTGATTACATTTTATCGATTATTAATAAAATTATCCTCATTTGTCCTTCTGTCATAATAAATCCTTCTGTAAAATTTTACCATCATGTTCTACTTCATTTTTTTGGGTCCAACACTTCCAATAAAGTGAATTTTAGATCAAACACCGGCTGTTTGTAAATCTAACTGACAAATTTGTTCTTTTGAACTTACTGTTTTTTAGGATTTGGATAAGAACCGCAGATCTGCATTTCCTGTGTTTTAGATGCATAGGTCTGCAGTTGTAGTCTGTACCTTATAGTTCATCCAAGGCTGCATATCTGCATTTTTTGCCTACAGACCTGCAGTATTATGCAATAAATTTGCATAGTAATTGAATTCCTCATAACTAACGTTTATCTATAATTTATATCACCATTTGTTTCCATTTAAGTTTCGTCACCATTAGAAGCATTGAATGTGTCCATTACATAACTCGTGTCCAACTCTAATTCTATTCATCGAAATTTTGTTTTGCTTCTTTTATTTTATCATTTTTGCTTCTCTTTAACTTATTTATTATTTCTTTAGTGTTCTTCATATAATTTGTATGCGTATAAGTCGATTCCCTCAATTCTATCATTTCTTCTTATATATACTCTGTTGACACTTAATTATGGCATTTCGTATGTCATTTACTCATTCAAATCATGTCCGTTTAACTGCAAAAACTTTTTTTTATTCATATCAAACCACACTCATTGTACAATAATAATAATATAATATATTTTTTTGACCGTCTTGATTCCCAAGAAGAAATGAGAAATTCGTAAGGAAGATAATTAAATGGCATGCATAAAGGATTTATGCGCAGTTTTGTATTCAATTTAGGTTAGATAAAAGAATTGATGTAGTGAATTTAAAGCAGATACAAACCGGAAGGTTGTGTTAAGGGCTAATCAGGAAGGATTAATGTTAATCAGGTGGCAGTTATAAGAATAATTTATAAGTCTTGTCATACATTTTACTAGAATTTGTGATACTTTTAAGAACTTAAGGTGCTATGGCTAGGTGGATATTATGCAAAAAGTTTCATTAAAACTTAACAAATACATACATAATAATCACCAAACCAAAACTTTTTTCTCTCATGCCATTCACCCAGCCAAAGTTTTTACAAAAGTAGTAACATATTCCAAATTAACAAAACAACTGTGCATGTACACTCAGACAGTCGAGAACAGATATTAATCAAGTTATTAGTTAAGAATTCATAATCTTTCTTCTACTTGCTTTACTATTTTTGTTCTTTGTGACTTTTTCTGTTGCTTCCTTTCCTCCCCCACCTCCTGCCTTCCCTCTCATGACTTGATCCATTTACATTACATACATACGTAATTAATTTGTGTTAAAACAATTGGTATAAATTATAACTGGATAGTCGAGTGACAATGAATTGCTAAAAGATTATGAATCAACCATTCTGACTGCTTTTTTTGCTCAATCATATACAAATATATCTACATTATTTGTGGTCTCTACTATATTCACGACTATGGTCGTGCCGAACCGTTAAACTGACTGAATAAAATACGGACTACAACAGTGGTGGACAACCTGTATACCGTGATACACTACTGTATCCACAATAAGCTTAAAAATAGCATGAACCATATGCCGTAAACAGTTCCGGTCGAGGCTTGTGGTATCCCACGAAAAATAAAATGTTGCCCACTACTGGACTAGAGTGATTCATATGAATAATTTTTTCGGGTTCTCCTTTTTTCTTGATATAACAAGAGGCACAATATACATACGTATGAGTATAGCTTCAAGTATTTATATCGGTCAGTTTGGCAATTTTGCAGAATGGTATATATAGACATAATGAACTGTTTAAAAATAAATTCTGTTTTTTTTTCTGTGCCTCAGGCACATGATTAATTTGAAAAATTGAAACAAATAATGCTTTTGCCTTCAAAAAATTTAAATCAATGTGAAATTAATTCTCGAGTGTCAAAAGTTTTTAAAAAGAAGCAAAGGTTTTTTTTTATATTTTCTCACCTTTCAATTTAGATTATAATTTATTGTTATTGAAGTGTATGAATATAAATTATTCAAGGAGTGTTGAGATTTTTGTAAAGTTATTTAGTATTTAGTTTGAAGTATGAGAATATATTTTATGTAAGAAAAATGTCAAAAATTTAGATCTTGAGAATGGTAAAATATGCATTGAAAGTTATGAATTTCCATGACAAAGATTCCATGACTTATTAAGCACGATAATGCAAAATGCATTACATACCCAATATTTCCAGCCATCTGTTCTGATTTTTCCACTAAAATTCCTACCAAAAAGTCTAAGAATAATCAAATTGACATTGCATTTTACTTAAAATTTACATAAGTACTCCTCACACCCGAGCGACACCAAACGGAATTCGCCTCCGTTTGGCTTTCATATGACATTCACAAGGAACCGACTTCCAATTAATTTAGTAATAAAAGGGGTTTAGCCGAGCCTTAAAAGTTCCGTTGCGGAGCCCATGTTTAGTGTATGTCGCTCGGGACAAATCCTCGAACAATGTTCCCCTCTCGAATCTATCACATTGAATGATTTTTTGTTCCATCAATTGATAAAATGAAATTAAAATCAAAAATCAAATGAACTGAAATGAAAAGTCAAATGCGAAAGAAAATCATGATATGAAAAATGTGTAATTTAAAGGAATTAAATCGAATATTCTATTCTTCAGTGAAAGAAGTAAAAGTAATGTTGAGGATTTACATGATGCGCATTTTTAAATTGTAAATATTTTAATTTTTAGACTTATTTCAAAAATTTTGCATGAAACAGAAATGTCCAGACCCAAGCGACTCAAATTAAGAAGGATCAATCACGGAGCTTTAAAGATTCCTTTAAAGCTATTTTTTTGTTTAAATGGCTGCCATATGGCATCAACTTGGAAGAGAATTTCATTTGATTTGGATAGAATAGATTTAATGGAAGCTTCTCCATTTGTGTCGCTCTTCAGAGCACAAAAATGTAAGGCTTGGGTAAAAACCGCATGCACTACCGAAAATTTATTTCACTTGTCAGTCAGTCAGCCATAACTAGTACCAAACTCTCTTTTTCAACAACAATTTATTTAGCAATAAACGTAAGTAAGCATGCTAAATATTTTGTCATATCAAATGCAATGAAAAGCGAAAAGAAATTCAAAATCAATCAATGTAAAGCAGAACAGAAAGCATATGTAAGAGCATCATTATCATCAATTTCTTAATGGTTGTCGAAAAATTTATTTTATTCCATTTTTTTGCTCAAAAAAGTAAGAAAGTGAAAAGAGTACAAACATCAATTAACTTTTATACATTTGACATTAACGATTTTTTTTTCTACTCGTATCGAATGTGATTGCTATACTTAAAGCGGCACATAAGATGACACTCGACAGTTATATAATGTGAGTTAAGTTTCATCACACTTGATGTTGAATTTTTTATTTGTTTTTATTTTCTCCTTCCAAACTCATTTCATTTCTCAGCATGTGTGGCACACAAACTCGTGTGCCTTCACAACTTTTTTTTTTTAGCTTCATATTTTTGTCAACATTTTACTTGACGCAGGTTTTGCAAAAATTAGGTGGAGTCGTTTATTTTTATTCTTGATTTTCTGATGGGTTGAATTGTTGTGAGATTGAAGGTCTTTTTTGTGCAAAAATAGATTGATGAAGGTAGAAAATACTAGGGGTTGATAATAGGAAGTGCTTTTAAGTAGGAACAATGTTTGAGTGTTAAATGAGTATTATTCTAAGAAAATCCTTCCTTTATATTCTTAATACTCTTCACATTTTTAGATTCAATTGATTCAACAATTGTGCTTTATATTTGAACCAGTAGTTATCCACCTGTGTGACGTAGCACAACAGCACGCAGCTAAATTCTTGAAAATGCTATGAACCATATAATGTGAGCGGTTTTAGTCGAAACTTACAACTAAGGTGTGCTGCGACACAAAAGTTACCCACCACTGATTCTAAAGGTATGCATACAAGCTAGGTAAAAAAACCTTTTGAATTCATCCTTCAAAACTCATTTATATCAATTTCATCACATTTCCTTTAAAAACTAGCCTAAACTTCATGCGCTTATGTCACAAAAATTAGGTACGATCACATCCACCGTTTTCAACCAGTTTTACCTTTCTTTTGTGAATTCAGCATAAAAATATTCGTTTATATATTTCACATTTCGCATAATTACCGGAAGCGGCAAACATGTAGCCGGCAAGGTTAACCATATTGTTCATATGCACATAAATTGTGAAATTATTTCAATGGAATAACTGCATTGCATACGTGGATGAAATTCATTCAATTACTTTTATTGATAATGAATAAAATGAAAAAAGAACACAAAAATTTTTATGGCTAATTGCTGACAATTTGCAAAGATAATATTTAAGATTAAAGCAAATTAATTAATTTTAATAAGCGTAATTGCATCGTAAAGGTTTTTAATGTTATAAAGAAGGAAACTGGAGCAATTTTAAAAGGATATCATCTTAATTTTAAAGCTAGTTCTTTTATAGACTATGTTTTTAATTATTTTGCGAATTCATTTGCTCCATTATTTACTTCACAAATCAAATTATATGGACAGTCATTGAAAATTAATTAATTTGATGAAAATGGTCATCGATTAAATTGACAAAATTATTATTTTAGACAATAGAATTTAATTGTTGGGAAAAAAAGTTATTTACAGTTGTGAACTTAAATTGTCTGCATATTATGATAATGAAATAAATTTTGGTTTGGATTAATTCAAGATCATTGACTCTAATTAGTTAGGAATGTCATATTAATGAGAATTTATTGATTTGATTGTTACTGATATTTAAACTAAACAACTTAGTAACAGATTTAAAATGACAAATGTTTTCTTTAAAAAAGTCCTTGAAATTCCTCTGCATAGCAGAATTAGCAAAAACCGGTGTTTGCGGATTACCAGTTTGCATTCTGTAGGTGACCCCTTCTGCAGGTTGTCACTTTAAACCTTTCGAAGGTATACTATACTACTGGTGTGCTATATGTATGTAAAGGCTCCTGAATCTTGGTATACTCAAGATATACTGTACCCGAAGGCAGCAACCTGCAGAAGCCGTGATTCAGTAGACTTTTGCCTATTATTTCTACCTGCATGTCAGCTCTGTTTTGTACCCTAACAAAGATATTCTGTAATTTAAAGCACTAATGAGATTACCATATAAAGATTATCTATATATAAAAAATTGCCACACATGAATATCTTTGGTATTAAATTTTCGAATTTGCAACCTAATTTACATATGCCATATTGCAGCCATGAAAGTATAAATTTCACAACAGGTTTTATTAATAATGTCAAGTGCATGATAATTTTGCCCAGCAAAAATAAGGAAAAGAAGCATTAGCAACGCACAACACAAATTGTGCGAATGTCAGTTGCTCAAATAAAAGCACACTTATGCTGTACTGATAAGCTTTTTAAAAATAAAATAAGTTCATGGTCAACATGAATCCAGTAAGCAAGTAAAAGTATGTGGATTATTAAATTTCATATTTCGACATTTTATTGACACTTTTTTCATGCATTTTTGGTTTTATTTAATATAACGAGGTAATAATAAACAAGTTAATTACCTTCAGCAGACCTTTCTTTTTGGACTAATTGTGAATATTAATGAATGAAAGGAAAACGGGGAAAAATTAAATCAGCTTAAATTTTTTATTGGATGTAATGAATAGCGAACGTAAAACTTGATGATTCTTCCTCTCAATGTATTTGCATGAGTAGCATGTCGCTTAATAATTTTTTTAATCAGAGCTTTAGCGGAATTGTTTATTTTGTGATAATTGAACTGATATTTAGGAGCTTTATGAAGCAAACTCTGATTTTGATCGGGAAGTACTCAAGCGAAAGTATGTCTGGATAGGTCACACACTTCGAAAACGAAACATTAAAGAAAGTGTCGAAAATGGTATTGAAACATAGACTGGCTTCACCGCCCTTTGTTGGAATTCACACGGAAAGAAACACCCTATTAAAAATAGATAACAATACTGTACAAGCTCTGTGATGTGACCAGCAATAGAGCTAGATAATAACCCCATTGTAACAACCTAGGCTCCAAATTGTTGCATGATTCCAGTAAGCAAATAATTAAGCAAATTCTGGTTGCTATATATGATCTCCGGAAAGCACATGACGTAAAAATGATCAAAATCTGTCACCAAGGCACTGAGGTTGAGTCACTCAGGCTAGATTAAAATCACTCCCGGGCCAGATTTTTGTTTATTTTTACGTCGTTAGCCTTCCTTAAATGTTTCTAAATCAATTACTCAGTGAAACAACTTTTTACCAAAATAGATACAATCTATTAAAATTCCCATTTTTCGACATTAAACGATCCAAAGACAAATAACCGACAATATTAAACTAATTTTTTAATCTTAAACAATCAAAAGAAAAAATAAATTTCACACATAATTATTCTACATTTCCTGCATATGTTGTTCAACGGAATTTCTTTACACAATGATCACATACAAATATTTAAGTATTATTCATGCGATTAAATAGCGTTAAAATTCATTTTTATAGTTCAAATGAAAGCTCAAGTTTCTGGCTTTAAAAGCCGTGACATTAAAGCATTTTTACACGCTACTGAAAGGAAAAGACAATGCTTTTAAAAAAAATATTATTACTGTTGCTGAAAGTTTGTAAATTTTTATTTGCCTTAAATGTCTTGACTTTTTAGGTATGCAATTGAATGTATCCAGGATATTGAATTTTTGGGTAGATTTGACATTAAAATTTAAGGAGGTAAAATATTAAAAGAACAATTTGTTTAAGGTCATCTGATATGTCAATTACTAAACAATTTAAAAGCACATGATGCCTGCGGCAATCTCCAGTGGTTGTCATCCTGTGTGCCGCCAAAAATTTTTTTAAATATGGCATGAACCATATGCAATGAACCGTCAGTCGACACTTACCACCAAGGTGTGCCGTGAAAAATAAAAGGTTGTCCACCACTGACATAAACCATTAATACTCTGTGGTTTATTTAAATTAAGTTGCGATAACTGATATCATAACCGTTAAGTTCCCAAATCTGGTGAAAATGCCAATTTACTTGATATCAATTATCGCAACTTAGGCAAATAAACCACAAATTATTGATAGTTTTTATGTCGAGTGGTGGACAACACTTTTTATTTTCGCCTGCTATTAATATTATCGGCTGACAGTTCATTCCATAATTCATGGCATTTTTAAAAAAATTTTGGCAACACCTAGAAGTGTTTGCCGCAGGCATCACATGTCTTTTAAATTGTTTAGTAATTGACATATCAGGCTGACCTCAAACAAATTGTTATTTAAAGATTTTTGCACTCGAAATTTACAATGTCAAAATCTACCCAAATATCTAAGATACATTCAATTGCATGCCTAAAAAAGTCAAGACATTTAAAATAAAATTTACAAACTTCAGCAACAATAATAATATTTTTTTAAAAGCATTATCTTTTCCTTTCAGTAGCGTGTAAATGCTTGTCTTGCAACTTTAGCCAGAAGCGAGCTCATTTGAACTATAAAAAAATGAAATTTTTAACGCTAATCGCATGAACTCAATGCCAAATATTGTATGCTTGATCATTGTGTAAAAGGAATTCCGTTGGACAACATATGCGAAAATGTAAGAATAATTATGTGTGAAATTTATTTTTTTTCTTTTGATTGTTTAGATTAAAAATTTAGTTTATTAATTGTCGGTTATTTATCTTTAGATCATTTAATGTCGAAAAAAAGGGAATTTTAATAGATTATGTCTATTTTTGGCAAAAATTATTTCACTGAGTAATTGATTAAAAACATTTAAGAAGGCTAACGACAAAAATGAAAATCTAGCGAGACAATCTAGCCTAGTGACTCAGCCTTAGTGCCTTAGTCACAGACACGATCATTTTGCGTCATGTCTCCGTCATATTTTGCAGCAGAACTATCGCGTATCTCAGAATCATGCAACAATTTGGAGCCTAGAGTGGTATCTGGCTCTATTGCTGATCATATAAACTTATGGAAATGATATTATCTATTTTTATTAAAGTGCCTCTTTCCCGTATGAATTCCAGCAAAACTGCCACTTTCGACACTTTTCTTACAATATTTCATTTCGAAATTATGACATATCAGCCATACTTTAACTTGATACTTCCCGATTAAAAATCAGAATTTGCTTCCATAAGCTCACAAATATCAGTTCAATTATCTAAAATAAACAATTCCGCTAAAACTCTGATAAAATTATTAAAGCGACATGCTACTCATGCAAATACATTGGAAGGAAAGAATCATCAATTTATGTTCATTATTCATTACATCAAATAAAATTTAAACAACGGTATAGGCCTACATTCCTCATTCATTAATATTCACAGTGAGTCCAGAAAGAAGATACTGCTGAAGATAATTAACTTATTACCTCGTTATATTAAATAAAGCCAAAATCTTATGAAAAAATGTCAATAAAATATCGAAATATAGGTACAACAATCCACATGCTACTTGCTTACTGAATTCATATTGACAGAACTATTTTATTTTAAAAAAGCTATCGAACTACAGCATATATGTCTTATATTTGAGCAACTGGCTGCTTGTACTTCTTTTCCTTATTTTTGCTGGGCAAAATTATCATGCACTTGACATTATTAATAGAATATATTTAATGAAATTTATGCTTTCATGGCTGCAATATGACATATGCGCAAATTAGGTGCAAATTCAGAATTAATACCAAGTGCCTACATGTGTAATTTTTTATATAAGATAATCTTTATATGAATTTGAATCTTATTAGTACTTTAAATTGCAGGAAAATATCTTGTTAGGAAATACAAATCTGAGCTGACATGCAGGCTAAATAATAGAGCAGAAATCTACTGAATCACGGCCTACCTGTGCCAAATCTTCAAGAATATGAAATATCTTGAGTATACCAAGATTCAGAATAACTACGCCATATAGTACCCAGTAATAGTATACCTTCGAAAATTTAAATGAACAGCCTGCAGAAAAGTCACCTACAGAATGCAAACTGGCGTAATCCGCAAACTGCCAGTTTTGCTAATTCTGCTATGTAAGAAATTTCAGAACTTTAAAGAAAACGACTGTCATTACAAATTTATTATAAGTATTTAATTTAATATCAATAACAATAAAATCAATAAATTCTCATTAATATGACATTCTAACTAATTAAATCAATGATCTTGAATTAATCAAATAAAATTTATTTCATTATCATAATATGCAGACAATTTAAATTCGCAACTGTAAATAACTTTTTTTCAACAATTATATTATCTAAAATAATAATTTTATCAATCTAATCGTGGTATTTTATCAAATTAATTAATTTTCAATGACTGTCCATATAATTTGATTTGTAAGTAAATAATGGAGCAAATGGAAATTCGCAAAATAATTAAAACATAGTCTATAAAAGAACTGGCTAGGAAGTAAGATGATATCCTTTTAAAATTGCTCAGTTTCTTTATAACATTAAAAGCCTTTACGTCTATTACGCTTATTAAATTAATTAATTTGCTTTAATCGCAAATATAATATCTTGCAAATTATCCTTGAGTAAGCCATAAAATTTTGTATTCTTTTTTCATTTTATTCATTATCAACAAAGTAATTGAATGAATTTCATCACGTATGCAATGCGGTTATTCCGTGAAATAATTTCCGGGTATAATAGCATATAACAATATGGTAACGCTGCCGGCTGCATGTTGCCGCTTCAATATTAACGAGAATGAAATATATAAACGAATATTTTATGCTGAATTCACAAAGAAAATTGGAAAACAATTTGAAAACGTAGATGATCATACTATTTTTGTAACCAAGCATGAAGATGACTGAAATTTTTAAAGGAAATGTGATAAATTGATATAAATGAGATTTTGAAAAGTTAATTCAAGGGTACACAGATTTATATGCATACACTTAGAATCAGTAATTGTGATAACAGCAATGTCGCAGCGCACGCTAATTATAAGTTCGGCCAAAATTAACTCACATTATACAGTTCATAGCATTTTCAAATTTAGCTACTGTCTTACAGCGCCGCAGAATACTGATTCAAATATAAAATTGTAGATCAATTGGAAATCTAAAAATATGAAAATATTAAGAATATGAAGGATTTCTTAAATTAATGCTCATTTAATACTCAGAAACATTGTTCTACTTAAAGCATATATTATCAACCCTGAAATATTTCTACCTTCATCCAATCTATTTTTGCGCAAAAAAGAACCTTCAATCTCACAACAATTCAGCCATCAGAAAATCCAGAATAAAAAGCAAACGACTCCACCTAATTTTGCAAAACCTCTGTCAAATAAAATATTGGCAAAAATATGAAGCTAAAAAAAAAAGTTATGAAAACACACGAAATTTAATAATGCCACACGAAAATGAAATGAGATTTAAAATAAAAAAACAAATAAAAAATTCAACATCAAATGATGAAACTTAGCTCACATTATAACTATCGAGTGTCATCTTATGTAAACTTTAATATAGCAATCGCATTCGATACGAAATGAAAAAAATCATTAATGTAAATATAAAAGATTAATTGATATTTATACTCTTTCACTTTCTTACTTTTTTAGCAAAAAAATGAATAGAGGTAATTTTTCGACAGCCATTAAAGAATTGATGATAATGATGCTCTTACATATCTTTTCTATTCTGCTTTACATTGATTGATTTGAATTTCTTTAAAACAAATTGCATTTGATATGACAAAGATATTTAACATGCTTTACTACATTTATTGCTAAAATATATTTATTTATTGAAAAGGATTTGTACTAATTATAACAACTGACGGCAAGGTTTAGCCGAGCCTTTACATTTATATACTCCGAATCGATCTAGGCCTAGACACAAATGGAAAGATATACCACCCAAATCTATCAATTAAAATCAAATGAAATTCCTTTTCCACGTAGATGCCATAACAACAGCCATTTAACGTAAAAGAATCTTCAATGGAAACTCCGTAATTGAGCCTTCTTTAACCCCAAGTTGCTAAAATCCCCAAACATCTGTATTCCATGCAAATATATAAATTAAGTTTAAAAATTAAAATATTCACAATTTGAAAATGCGCATCTAAATATAAATCCTCGAAGCATTACTCTTACTTTTTCGCTGAAGAATAGAATGGCTGATTTAATTCCTTGAAATTACTGCATTTCATATCATGATTTTCTTTCGCATTTGACACCATTTCAATTCATTTGGTTACGATTTTAATTTCATTTATCAAATGATAGAACAAAAAAATCATTCAGCTCAACAATAGATTCGGAAGAGAACATTATTCGAGATTTAATCACGAACGACATAGTCCTGGCAAGCTCTGCTAAACCGTTTTATCAGCAAATTAAATAGTCACAATCATTGTAGATGTCATATTGACGCCAGAGCAGAGGAGATTCCATTCGCTCGCTCGAATGTGAAATGCCTATGTAAATTTTAGAAATGGAAATGCAATGTAACTGATGTGAACTTTAGTAAGGAATTTTAATTGGAAAATCAGAAGATGGCAAGCGCAATAGTATATAATGCATTTGCAGTATAAATGTAATAAATCATAGAATAACTGTCATGAAATTCATAACTTTAATGCATATTTACCTTCTCAAGATCTAAATTTTGACATTTTGTATAAAATACTATTCTCATACTTCAAATTAAATACTAAATAACTTTACAAAAATCTCAACCTCCTTAATTTATATTCATACACTTCAATAACAATAAATTATAATCTAAATTGAAAATTGAAATATAAAATCTTGCTCTTACAAAGCACGGCACTCGGAAATTAATTTCACATTGAAATTTTAAATTTTTGAAGGCAAAAACGTATTTCTTCAATTTCAAATTAATCATATTGCCAGGCACAAGAAAAAAAACCAGAATTTATTTTAAACAGTTCATTATGTCTATATAATCTGCAAATTAGGCAACCGATATAGATACTTGAAGCTATACTCATGCGTATATATGTGAAATTGCCTCTTGTATATCAGAAAGAGAGGGCGAAAAAGTATTCATATGAATCGCACAATCCAGTAGTTTGCAGCCTTTTCCACATACCGTAAATTAAACCTCGACTAGAACATTTAGCATAATTCATGTAATTTTAAACGTAGAGATACGTAATTAATATCGCAGTATACAGGTAATCACCGCTGCTATGAATCCGCTATTTTATTCAGTCAGTACAACAGTTCAGCACGACCCGAAGTCAGCAGATATCTTTCGGGCCACAAATATCAACCAGATATGTATGCCAAATTGAGCAAAAAAACATTCATAATCTTTAGCAATTCATTAACTCGACTATCCAGTTATAATTTATACCCAGTTATTTTTAACTGGAAATTAACTGCATTAACAATAACAATGTAAATAGATCAAGTCGAATGTAAAAAAGTAAAAAACAGCTGAAAAATGCAAAACAAAACAATAAATATTAGAAGAAGATTATAATTCTTAACTAACTAACTTGATTAATATATTCTCGATATCTGAGTGTACATGCGCAATTATTTATTAATTTAGAATATGCTGCTACTTTATAAAAACTTTAACAAATGAAATAGCATGAAAAGAAAATTTTAATTTTAATGATATTATATATGTATTTGTTAAATTTTAATGAAACTTTATGCATAATATCCGCATATAGCACCTTAAATTCTTAAAAGCTATCTAAATTCAATAAAACGCTGTAACAGAACTCATAAAATATTCTTATAACTGCCACCTATTAACATTAATCCTTCCTGATAGCCCTTAACACAACCTTCTAATTTAATATCTGCTAAAATTCACTTGCATCAATTCAATTTATCTAACCTAAATTAATCATAACACGCATATCATACATGCCATTTAATTATCTTCTGCAATTTCTCATTTCTTCTTAAGTAAGACAGTAAAAATATATTATATTATTATTATTATGCAATAGTAATAATTTATTATGAATATAAAAAAAGTACACACGAACAGACATATTTTGAAATAGGCAAATAAACATACGAAATATATATTAATGTAGCAAGAAATATATAAGAAGATAAATTGAGAATCGCTTTATACGCATACCCAAACATGAAGAACACTAAAGAAATAATAAATAAGTAAAGAAACAAAAATAAATAAAAGAAGCAAAACAAAATTTCGATGATAAATTAGGGTAGACACGAAGTATATAATAAGACACGTAATGCTTCTAATGTGGCAAAACAAATAGAAACAAATAGTGATATAAATTATAGATAAACATTAGATTATAATTAACTTTAATACTTTAATACATGGCAATCTTTAACCTTGTAATACATATAACTAC
>NW_027226267.1:0-24778 GCF_022539635.2 Chironomus tepperi
CAAACTTATGCCAAGCGGTAACTATCAGTCTAGCTTAGTTCCTCAAACTTATGCCAAGCGAAGCTTAACTATCGGTCTAACTTAGTTCCTCAAACTTATGCCAAGCGAAGCTTGGCCCTATCGGTCTAGCTTAGTTCCTCAAACTTATGCCATGCGAAGCTTGGCCTATCGGTCTAGCTTAGTTCCTCAAACTAATGCCAAGCGAAGCTTGGCCTATCGGTCTAGCTTAGTTCTTCAAACTTATGCCAAGCGAAGCTTGACCTATCGGTCTAGCTTAGTTCCTCAAACTTATGCCATGCGAAGCTTGGCCTATCGGTCTAGCTTAGTTCCTCAAAATTATGCCAAGCGAAGCTTGGCCTATCGGTCTAGCTTAGTTCCTCAAACTTATGCCAAGCGAAGCTTGGCCTATCGGTCTAGCTTAGTTCCTCAAACTTATGCCATGCGAAGCTTGGCCTATCGGTCTAGCTTAGTTCCTCAAACTTATGCCAAGCGAAGCTTGGCCTATCGGTCTAGCTTAGTTCTTCAAACTTATGCCAAGCGAAGCTTGGCCTATCGGTCTAGCTTAGTTCCTCAAACTTATGCCATGCGAAGCTTGGCCTATCGGTCTCTAGCTTAGTTCTTCAAACTTATGCCAAGCGAAGCTTGGCCTATCGGTCTAGCTTAGTCCTTCAAACTTATGCCAAGCGAAGCTTGGCCTATCGGTCTAGCTTAGTTCTTCAAACTTATGCCAAGCGAAGCTTGGCCTATCGGTCTAGCTTAGTTCTTCAAACTTATGCCAAGCGAAGCTTGACCTATCGGTCTAGCTTAGTTCCTCAAACTTATGCCATGCGAAGCTTGGCCTATCGGTCTAGCTTAGTTCCTCAAACTTATGCCAAGCGAAGCTTGGCCTATCGGTCTAGCTTAGTTCTTCAAACTTATGCCAAGCGAAGCTTGACCTATCGGTCTAGCTTAGTTCTTCAAACTTATGCCAAGCGAAGCTTGGCCTATCGGTCTAGCTTAGTTCTTCAAACTTATGCCAAGCGAAGCTTGGCCTATCGGTCTAGCTTAGTTCCTCAAACTTATGCCAAGCGAAGCTTGGCCTATCGGTCTAGCTTAGTTCTTCAAACTTATGCCAAGCGAAGCTTGGCCTATCGGTCTAGCTTAGTTCCTCAAACTTATGCCAAGCGAAGCTTGGCCTATCGGTCTAGCTTAGTTCTTCAAACTTATGCCAAGCGAAGCTTGGCCTATCGGTCTAGCTTAGTTCCTCAAACTTATGCCAAGCGAAGCTTGGCCTATCGGTCTAGCTTAGTTCTTCAAACTTATGCCAAGCGAAGCTTGGCCTATCGGTCTAGCTTAGTTCTTCAAACTTATGCCAAGCGAAGCTTGGCCTATCGGTCTAGCTTAGTTCTTCAAACTTATGCCAAGCGAAGCTTGGCCTATCGGTCTAGCTTAGTTCTTCAAACTTATGCCAAGCGAAGCAGCCTATCGGTCTAGCTTAGTTCTTCAAACTTATGCCAAGCGAAGCTTGGCCTATCGGTCTAGCTTAGTTTCTCAAACTTATGCCAAGCGAAGCTTGGCCTATCGGTCTAGCTTAGTTCTTCAAACTTATGCCAAGCGAAGCTTGGCCTATCGGTCTAGCTTAGTGCTTCAAACTTATGCCAAGCGAAGCTTGGCCTATCGGTCTAGCTTAGTTCTTCAAACTTATGCCAAGCGAAGCTTGGCCTATCGGTCTAGCTTAGTTCTTCAAACTTATGCCAAGCGAAGCTTGGCCTATCGGTCTAGCTTAGTTCTTCAAACTTATGCCAAGCGAAGCTTGGCCTATCGGTCTAGCTTAGTTTCCTCAAACTTATGCCAAGCGAAGCTTGGCCTATCGGTCTAGCTTAGTTCTTCAAACTTATGCCAAGCGAAGCTTGGCCTATCGGTCTAGCTTAGTTCCTCAAACTTATGCCAAGCGAAGCTTGGCCTGTCGGTCTAGCTTAGTTCCTCAAACTTATGCCAAGCGAAGCTTTGCCTATCGGTCTAGTTTAGTTCTACAAACTTATGCCAAGCGAAGCTTGGCCTGTCGGTCTAGCTTAGTTCCTCAAACTTATGCCAAGCGAAGCTTGGCCTATCGGTCTAGCTTAGTTCTTCAAACTTATGCCAAGCGAAGCTTGGCCTATCGGTCTAGCTTAGTTCTTCAAACTTATGCCAAGCGAAGCTTGCCTATCGATCTAGCTTAGTTCTTCAAACTTATGCCAAGCGAAGCTTGGCCTATCAGTCTAGCTTAGTTCCTTCAAACTTAAGCCAAGCGAAGCTTGGCCTATCAGCTCTAGCTTAGATCTCCAAACTTATGCCAAGTGAAGCTTGGCCTATCAGTCTAGCTTAGTTCTTCAAACTTATGCCAAGCAGAGAACTTGGCCTATCAGTCTAGCTTAGTTCTTCAAACTTATGCCAAGCGAAGCTTGGCCAATCGGTAACTAGCTTAGTTCTTCAAACTTATGCCAAGCGAAAACTTGTGCCTATCAGTCTAGCTTATTTCTTCAAACTTATGCCAAGCAGAAGCTTGACCTATCGGTCTAACAGTTCTTCAAACTTATGTCAAGCGACTTAACCTATCAACCTAGCTTAGTTCTTCAAACTTATGCGAAGCTTGACTATCAGTCTAGCTTGGTTCTTCAAACTTATGCCAAGCGAAAGCTTGGCCTATCAGTCTAACTTAGTTCTTCAAACTTATGCCAAGCGAAGCTTGGCCTATCAGTCTAGCTTATTTCTTCAAACTTATGCCAAGCGAAGCTTGGCCTATCGGCTTCTCAGCTAAACAGTTCCTTCAAACTTATGCCAAGCGAAGCTTGGCCTATCGGCCTAGCTTAGTTCTTCAAACTTATGCCAAGCGAAGCTTGGCCTATCGGTCTAACTTAGTTTCTTCAAACTTATGCCAAGCGAAGCTTGGCCTATCAGTCTAGCTTAGATCTCTCAAACTAATGCCAAGTGAAGCTTGGCCTATCGATCTAGCTTAGTTCTTCAAACTTATGCCAAGCAAAGCTTGGCCTATCAGTCTAGCTTAGTTCTTCAAACTTATGTCAAGCGAAGCTTGGCCTATCGGCCTAGCTTAGTTCTTCAAACTTATGCCAGGCGAAGCTTGCCTATCAGTCTAGCTTATTTCTTCAAACTTATGCCAAGCGGAGCTTGACCTATCAGTCTAGCTTAGTTTCTTCAAACTTATGCCAAGCGAAGCTTGGCCTATCAACCTAGCTTGGTTCTTCAAACTTGTGTCAAGCGAAGCTTGCCCTATCGATCTAGCTTAGTTCTTCAAACTTATGCCAAGCGGAAGCTTGGCCTATCAACCTAGCTTAGTTCTTCAAACTTATGCCAAGCGAAGCTTGGCCTATCGCTCTAGCTTAGTTCTTCAAACTTATGCCAAGAGAAGCTTGGCCTATCGGTCTAGCTTAGTTCTTCAAACTTATGCCAAGCGAAGCTTGGCCTATCGGTCTAGCTTAGTTCTTCAAACTTATGCCAAGCGAAGCTTGCCTATCAATCTAGCTTAGTTTCTTCAAACTTATGCCAAGCGAAGCTTGACCTATCAGTCTAGCTTAGTTCTTCAAACTTATGCCAAGCGAAGCTTGGCCTATCAGTCTAGCTTAGTTCTTCAAACTTATGCCAAGCGAAGCTTGGACTATCAGTCTAGCTTAGTTCTTCAAACTTATGCCAAGCAGAAGCTTGGCCTATCAAGCCTAGCTTAGTTCTTCAAACTTATGCCAAGCGAAGCTTGGCCTATCAGTGTCTAGCTTAGTTCTTCAAACTTATGCCAAGCGAAGCTTGGCCTATCGTGCGGTTCTTCAAACTTATGCCAAGCGAAGCACGGCCCTATCGATCTAACTTAGTTCTTCAAATGCCAAGCGAAGCTTGGCCTATCGGTCTAGCTTAGTTCTTCAAACTTATGCCAAGCGAAGCTTGGCCTATCAGTCTAGCTTAGTTCTTCAAACTTATGCCAAGCGAAGCTTGGCCTATCAATCTAGCTTAGTTCTTCAAACTTATGCCAAGCGAAGCTTGCCTATCGGCCTAGCTTAGTTCTTCAAACTTATGCCAAGCGAAGCTTGGCCTATCGGTCTAACTTAGTTCTCCAAACTTATGCCAAGCGAAGCTTGGCCTATCAATCTAGCTTAGTTCTTCAAACTTATGCCAAGCGAAGCTTGGCCTATCAACCTAACTTAGTTCTCTCAAACTTATGCCAAGCGAAGCTTGCCTATCGATCTAGCTTAGTTCTTCAAACTTATACCAAAATATTAAATTAAATAATCATTTGACTAAAAAAGTTGAAAATAAAATACTTTATAAAAAAAACTTTTTAAAAAAAAACCTCGTTTTTCGCGTGGACTAAAAAGTAAAAAATAAATTTTATTTTGTATTGTAGAGAAATTGGTTTGAAAGTTGAGACCACACATGAATTACAAACATGCACCTTGACCTTATCGTAAGTTCTACAACTTAAAACAGGGCGCAAAGCTTTGATGAAGTTCTTTTAACAAGCGCCCTCGTTTTTAAGTTGTAGAACTTACGATAGTCAAGGTGCATGTTTATGATTTTAAAAATCTTAAAATTTCACTCTCCTTTTTTAGTCACGCGAAAAACGAGGTTTTTTTAAAAGATTTTTTTTTATAAAGTATTTTCATTCTAATATCATTATCGATTTTTATTGTTTGTTTTTTTGCTTCTTTGGATGGCTTTCTTTTATAAAATCTGATGTTTGCAAAACTGAGTCGAAAGAAAAGTATGTATAAGAAGATGGAGAAGAAAAGATTTTTATAACGAAGCACAGATTGAGTGACACTAAGATAGATTTGAAACAGAAAAGCTATTGTAAATATCAACAACAAGTCTCTTTCACTTTTTGCCGTGTCGACTTCGAGGTTTTCTCTTGATTTATTTTTGAATTTTCAAACTGATTTCTATGAAGTATTAAACATTCCAATGTCAATTTACTAAAGGAATCACAAAAGCTTTAAAGATTTCCAAATATGAACATTGAAATATTTTATGATGATTTCTGATTGATAATCCCTTGTATCTTATCAACAGGTGTAGAAAATCTGATTACTTGTCGGCGAAAGAAATTGGATCAGGCCCTGAGCATTGCCCATATGATTGGTTAGCCGTTCGACGGACGTGATGAAAACGCTCAGTTATTGGACAATTTTGTGGAATAGACAGTACCCATTCCAGTATTATGTTAATTTTATGATCAATTTATATTCTCTTAATAGTTTCTGATTTTCTCTTTTTTTGTGCATCATTATTATTCAGGAACATCACAACATATGTACGTAGAATTTGTATCATCTACAACTGGTCATTATTGAATACAGGATTTCATTTAATGTTGGAAATTGGCCTAGATATGTTAGACCAACTGGAATTAAGAATGATGTATGCGATTGGCTCCTTAGCTCAAATGCTGAAACTTACAAGTGCCTCCAGGGAATATTTTTTGAGTGTTGCTCATTGGTATCCACCAAATACATCATGCAACTATCATATTCAAGGCGTGGAAAATGAAATTGTCGACTTTATTTTCCAAGGTAATTTTTGAATTTTAAATGACTAAATTTCTATGCTACGACTTTAATACAATGTAATTATATGAAACAATCACTGGCACATAAAAATAGCTAACAATCTTTGTGCCCAGAGCTATTTAAAAAATCAAATTAATTAAATAATTTTGATCGAGTCTAAATATTCAAATTTTCTGCCACTTCATTCTTCATTATTTTATGTAATTTTTTGGAATTTTTAATAAATAATTTCTGTATAGTAACAAGTTCTTAGAAGAGCGATGAAAATTTTTTGCAGAAGAGAAATGAAAAGAAACCTTCAAACATCCTTTATTTTGAATATTCTCGGTTAAAGAAGGGTGGAAATTGTATCCATGAAAACATAATTTTATTAAGAAAAACCCGAAAAATAATCGGAATTTATTTCTCGAACTTTCGTAAGTCATAAAAAATGAGCTTTCATCCCCTCAAAACTTTTTCTAAATATAAAAAGTTTCCTTTCTTCTCTCATTCAAGAGCTGGAAAATATAAAAACGTTGAAATTTCATCGACTGACTCGGAAAATGTAAAGGGATGGATGTGCAAACAGGGGTATATTCAGGATGGTTTAAACTCTCACTCCCCTGCTTTTTTTGGAATTAAATAAATTCCAAAACCACCTAAATTTTGAGATCCATTCAAAAAATTTCAAATCTCTTTTCCCGAGCGGAACAAAAGGTTCCGCTTAACTTCTTACGAGCTTGCAGCCGTATGGGGCCTAAACGGACGCCGGCTTCATTTACTTACTTACTTACTTTGCTGGCTATACAAATTAGCTGTGGCCCACGGCCTCTCAATTAATGTCTAACACTGGCTATCACTTGCAAATTGCTACACTGTCTTTATCAAGAGCCTCCTTTCAAGAAGCTGGGTTCCATTTGATGTTTAAGTTATTTACAGGAGCCTTCTTCATTTGTGTCGCTCAGGCCTATGCTCAAACTTTCAGGCTACCCCTGTGTGGAAAGATAGGGGAGCAAAAAAATTCTTTTAAAGTAAGAAAAAATATGTAAAAGGAAAAACCTTTATCATTATTTCATGCCTTTATTTTCATATCATAAAAGCAAAACAACACATATATAATAAAGAGACTTTAAGAAACAGAGTAAATGAAAAAAAGCGGCAACTGTAGCTCTTGCGGAATATTAATCTTTATTGAAACGAAAAAGTTTATTTTATAAATTATTTTCTTTTTTTTTTCCTCTTTTTTCTTCTTGGAACTGCCACAATAATAGCTACGAAACAAAATCGGAATCGTCAATGTTACAACAAAAAAAAAAAACAGTTTCCGCATAAATCGCATAGAAGCGCCAATAGTAAAAGCAGAAGGAGACTGTGCTGAATCATTGACAATTTATGATGCAGACGCTATCCAGATCCATCACGAGTTATTAAGACATTCTGCGATACATTTTCCAAGCCAATGGAGAAGGTTGACTTTGTTAGTACCGGACGTTCAATGTTTGTTAAATTTGTGAGCCGTACAGGATCATATAGTGGAAGTTCATTGTATTATTGGGGTCATTATGATTTCTTCAATAATACAAAGTTTGGTTCAGGCGTTCCAAATACATTATGTGATGAAATATTTTACGCATGGGAACATCCCCATGGTATTTTACGATCTACATTAAATACTCTTATTTACAAGCGATTTGAAAAATACTAAAGTGATGTACGTTACCAATATAAGTTTGTTAACGACAAAAGAGCTTTTGCACGTGTTGTAATTGAAATGATATCAATTTCCTTTAAAGAATCTCCTTACACAGTTTCACCTACATGCACCAGATGCCACGAAGAACGTGTTGATAAGATAATAATATGGG
The DNA here is from genome assembly GCF_022539635.2 of Chironomus tepperi. Taxonomy (NCBI): domain Eukaryota; kingdom Metazoa; phylum Arthropoda; class Insecta; order Diptera; family Chironomidae; genus Chironomus; species Chironomus tepperi. Next base: position 7,376 of record NW_027226267.1, read on the forward strand.
AAGAGAAGAATAAGACTCAACACCGTTTGGCATCTTTTGCGATAATATTCCACGTCGTACATATCATATCATCTGACAATCAAATGAACTTAGAAATGATGGTACTTGGACAGTATGCAACACAACATTATTTCAAATATCCAAATACACTCTTTACAGCAAATTATGAGTTTGTGCATCCGCCTTTATGTGGTGATATTACTCTCGGCCAAAGGCAGATGGTGAATTGGTATTTCCGCATAAAAATGCATTCGGCTTACCACTCACTGGCACGCCACAGAAGAATGTTAAATATGTATATGGGAATTGAAAGTTTCGGCTGTATGGTTATGGTTGAGTATTGATAAGGCGAAATTTGGTATTTATGGAAGTTGAAATTGGAAAAATTAGAAGTATATCTTGCTGGTCGTTGAACCGATTTATTGTATGTCAGAAAATGCAACAATGGCAAAAGATTTGCCAATTTTATCAACTGCAGAGCTTGGTGCACTCGATAACACCAATGATGATCCACTGCCAGTTATAATTCAATACACAGGGAGACAATCGTTTTCCTGGAAAGAGTGCTTTCCGTTTAGTATGGTTGAACTTTTCCATTTACCAGAAATGCTGACGGTACACTCTGAGGTGAACCTAAATGTTAAAGTGTGACTTTGTTTGTCCCGGAAATCCTACAATTTGTTTACCCAAACATTTTATTATGCAATGGCATTGTCAATTGTCCAAATGCATCGAAAGCGAATAATAATGATGAAAGGTCAATGGAATCAATAATAACAAATATCGAAGAGACATTACAGACATATGGAATATTTAATTTAAAAAATGTACATTTATTAAATGATGAATCGCCCGAAAATTTGTCGGCACGGACATATTGATAATGATTATGAATATGATGAATATGCAAATATTAAATGGGCATTAGTTGTTCTGGATCATGTTTTGTTGTCGTTATGTTTATTGCTGTTTTATGTAAAATGTATAAAAGCACAAAAAAGTCAATGAAAACGAATTTCGAATGAGACGATAAACTTTATTTTCTTTGATATGTAAAGTCAAAATCGTTATCTTCACATAAAAGCATTATTTTATAAATAGCTGCAATTTTTTTTCAAGGTAACAATTTTTATTTAGTTTAGGATATAGAATCGATCTAATAAAATATCAAAAGTATATGTGGTTAAATCAAAATATGGTGGCATGCACAAAATGTACACGTTAAGCTATGCTTTGAAACACATGTATGTGACAACAATCCAAATATGCATACACAGTTTGCAACTGATTTATATTAAATGGCAATAACACCAGTTCGTAGAATTTTTTTTGATAAATAAAACAGGTTAAATCAGTTTAAATAATCCATGGAAAAAAGGAATAGCTTTCCAAATACAGGTTTCAATTTGATGTTCTCGCCATTTCGATGATTTATACGTTCGAAAAAATAAATCATTGATGCTTCAATTGCAACATCAAAGAAAAAATCAATTCATATTATTTGCCCGAGTGACAGACACAAATGAAAAAGATACCGAAACGGAACTCTAGAGGTTCCTCTCGCTTAGCCTCTTTTACTAACACAAATAAACCAGCTCATTTCCGATAGACACATGTACGCCTTACGAAGGTTGCTTCCATTTGATGATAATAAAAGGAGTGCAGCAGATCATTCTTTATTTGTGTACCTCGGGTCTTATTCATTCGCAGCATAAAGTGTCCCATTTGCTGAAAAGGTACAGCATATACAGTGTTACCGCACATGTTTCACTTCACTCGAATCTCTGAACGCATCTTAATAGAATAGCTTTTGCTAATTCTATTTGAATAAATATTTGACAATCTCATTTTTTTTTCCGTAAACACAGTTACAACCTGATTTTCAGTGTTCTAGAGCTTGTCAAATTTATATTCTTAAATATTTATTATGTGTATGAAGACGACAGCAGGAGAAGAATTGATCGAATTTTCGAACATATAATTTAGAGAAAGCAGGCAAAAGATAGATACGCCGTTTATTTGATAAAGCGTCGTCATCTCAAGAAACCACCGAGGATATAAGGGAGAAAAACAGACTGACTAAAAATAAACCTCCATCCCACATTTAGGGCCAAAAGTGGAAAAAGATGGCAATAATTCATCTGATATGCCTATATTATAGACACTAGTGAGTACTATATAGAAAAAATAAAATTTCTCCCCATGAGTACACTATGCGCATGAAATATGGGGTAAAACGTTTTTTGGGTATAGGGACTTTCAAATCGCTCTAACTTCTCACTGCCTTAGCAGAATTTTTTGAAGTTTTTTCAGTTTGGTAGGTATAAGTAAAAATTTTTAGAAAAATATTCATATGTTACACTCTGGGTCAATTTGGGTGTAGAAACAAAAAAGTTCGAAAAAAATGCATTTTTTTTAGTATATTTTACTTCTGTGGCTGCATACTGAGCTATAACTGTTGGCAAGTTACTGCATATGAAAGATCTTATTTATATCTACACAATGCCTACATACATCATAAAACAAAAAATTCTGTACAGATAGTCAAAATTAGCTTTAAAGTTAAAAACACGTGGTTCTTCTGCACTTCTAGGTCAATATGACCCCTGAACATGACCAGCGGTTTTTGAACCTAGTTATGCAATTTTAACACATTTATCTATCTAATAAAAATAAAAAAATATCAATTTTTCTGCCAGCGCGATATCGAAAAATTGACTTGAAGGGGGTCTAGGGGGGTACCCCAAAATTCAAAAATTTCTAGTAATTACCAAACTTGATAAAAAATTTTGAAACTTACAGATCTTATTCAAATACTAATATTCTTTATATTTATGTCATCAAAAATTGTTACGCAGTGTAATTTTTGCCCAAAAATATTGAAAAAACTGGTTTTTGTGTTTTTGAATCCACTAAATGACCTTTTTAGAACGTACTATAACCAATTATTTTTTATAGTATATCTCATTATTTTATGCAAAGTGCATTAAATTACCTTTGCAATTATATATAATATGTTACATATTTTGCGTTTTATATCGAAAAAACTAAAAAGTTGTCAAAATTTTTCAAATCTGAAAATCCATAGGTTGCTAATTTGCTCATAATTATTGTAAATTTCAACAATAACATTTGATAAATTTGGTATTATTGTTGGAAAGTTAAAAACAGTATCTATGAGATAATAATAAAATTATAGCTTGAACGGTACCCAGTGCATAGATATGCTAAGTCCAAATGTTGTATTTTGGCTATCCGTCCTAGGTGCAACGACTATCCAAATTTTATTTAGTAAAATGATTTTCAAGGTTTTTACTCTAAAACTGTCTAAAAACAGAAATCCCATTTTTACACCATCAAAAACTGTAAATGACAGAAAATAATTCAATCAAATTTTTCGAAAATTTTCGAATTTCAAAAAATTTTTCCGTTTGCTTATTTACAGTTTTGATGGTGTGTAAAAATGGGATTATTTCCTGTTTTTAGACAGTTTTAGAGTAAAAATATGAAAATCACTTTCAAAAATAAAATTTGGATAGTCGTTGCACATAGGACGGATCGCCAAAATACGACATTTTGGACTTAGCATATCTGTGCACTGGGTACCTCTCAAGCTTTAATTTTTTTATGATCTCATAGATACTGTTTTTAGCTTTCCAACAATACCAAATTTTGTCAAATATTGTTGAAATTTACAATAATGGCGGCAAATTAGCAAACTTGCGGATTTTCAGATTTGAAAAATTTTGACAACTTTTTTTAGTTTTTTTTCCAAGTTTTTTCGATATAAAGAGCAGATTATGGTACATATCATTGGAAAGGGAATTCTAATGCACTTTAGACAAAATAATGAGATATATAAAAAATATTTCGTTAAAGTATGTCCAAAGGTCATTTAGTGGATTCAAAAACACAAAAACCAGTTTTTTCCATATTTTTGACAAAATTACACTGCGTAACAATTTTTGATGACATAAATATAAAGTATATTAGTATTTGAATAAGATCTGTAAGTTTCAAAATTTTTTATCAAGTTTGCAATTACTAGAAATTTATAAATTTTGGGGTACCCCCCTAGACCTTTCAAGTCAATTTTTTCGATATCGCGCTGGCAGAAAAAATTGATATTTTTTTGTTTTTAATAGATAGATAGTGTGTTAGGTAAAAATATAACTAGGTTCAAAAACCGTCAATAGTGTCTGGGGGTCATATTGGAACTTTGAAGGCAGAAGAACCACGTGTTTTTAACTTCAAAGTTAATTTTGACTATCTGTACAGAATTTTTTTTGTTTTATGACGGATAGGTATTGTAGACATAAATAAGATCTTTCATAAGGTGCAACTCGTCAGTTATAGCTTGTATACAGTCACAGGAAGTGGAAAAACATTAAAACATGCATTTTTTTGAATTTTTTGAGGTTTTCACGCTCGACTTGACCCTTAGTGTAACATATGAATATTTTTCTGAAAGACCCATTTTCTGCCTACCAAATGAAAAAAAACTTCAAAAAATTCTGCTAAGGCAGAGAAAAGTAGGAACAATTTGAAAGTCCCCCTCTACCCAAAACGTTTCTCTCCGTATTACGCGCACAGTGCACTCATGGGGAGAAATTTTATTTTTCCTATATAGTACTCTACTCAGTGTCTATAATATAGGCATATCAGATGAATTATTGCCATCTTTCTCAATTTCAGTCTCAATGTGCATAGCTTCATTCCATTCTCATTTGTTCACTCTTTTTTCTATTTCCTAAAGGTAATGTCAAGTTCACTAGCTATGAATCACTGTTCTTACATAGATCAACTTATTATTCTTATAAAATTCAATGAAATTCAACGGTTCATTTAAACTTACACTGTAGGTACATAACTTTCTCTGTGTGCTCACGGAATAGCAATAGGTATGTCTTTCCCACTCTAAAATTATCGCCAATTATCACAATGTTTATGGTATCCATTAGAATTCCTTCAAGTTTTTAACTCAGACTAAAATTCTGTCACTTTAAAAATTGTATTTTAGAGGAATTACGGTGTGACACTGATAAGATAAGTTGAATAAAGCATTGTTGACACATTTTTTATCGATGTATTTAATTTTAAATTTAATTTTTATCGTTTTTTGATTACGACTGTGAAGGAAATGGTAAAGAAATTAGAATGGCTTGACATCCTTGTCTTAAAATATCATTTGAAGCTATTGCTGTAGCTGCCAACGAGAATTGTTGATTGAAGAAGATATAATCGTTATGAATATGTCATGAGCAGTGCTATAAACATATTTAGACCTAAAATAGAGAATTTATATATTTAAGACATAATGTAGCCAAACAGCAAATTGAACTTGAATTGGATTTGTAATTTACGCTTTAAACAGAAGGTCAAGATCGTCCTGCGGAATTTATGTTAAGGATAGAAAAATTTAGAAATGTCAAGAACCGTATGCTGTGTGGGATGCCGGCTAAGGCTTACCACTAAGGTGTGCCGAAAAAAATTGAAAGGTTGCCCACCAACAACTCAGAGTTATACCTGAAGGTCATTAGGCTCAGAAAGAAGTGGTGTGGAGTGCATGGGGTGTCTTTATTTATTTTGATTAAATGCTAGAAATTTAAGTTAATTGTCAGTGGGCAAAATTGTCATGTGGCAAAATTGTCTTGGGCAAAATTGTCATGGGCAAAATTGTCTTGGGGAAAAATTGTCAGGGGGGCAAATTGTCAGGGGGCAAAATGTCAGGGGCAAAATTGTCTTGGGGAAAAATTCTGTTTGGGGGCAAAATTAATAGGGGCAAAATTTTGTCAGGGGCAAAATTTTCATGGGGTAGGCTCAGGGGCAGCCAATAGGAGAATATGGGGCAAAATTTTCATGTGGCAAATTGCTAGGGACAATTTTGCCCCATGACAATTTTGTCCCCAAGTACTTGTCATAAAGGAAAATTTTGCCCCATGACAACTTTACCCCATGACAATTTTGCCCCATGTCAATTTTACCCCATGACAATTTTGCCCCCTGACAATTTTGCCCCCTGACAATTTTGCCCCCCTGACAATTTTGCCCCTTGACAATTTTGCCCCCTGACAATTTTGCCCCCTGACAATTTTGCCCCCTGACAATTTTGCCCAAGACAATTTTACCCCCATGACAATTTTGTCTTCCAAGACAATTTTATTGACATGACAATTTTGTCTATGTATCACTGACAATTAACTTAAATTTCTAGCATTTAATCCAAAATAAAGCCAAAAGACACCCCCATGCACTCCATACCCTTCTTTCTGAGCTTAAATGACCTTCCAAGGTATAACTCTAGATTAGTGGTGGGCAACCTTTCAATTTTTTTGGCACACCTTAGTGGTAAGTCAAATATATCCCACACAGCATACGGTTCTTGACATTTCTAGATTTTTCTATCTCATTACAAATTCCGCAGGACGATCTTGACCTTCTGTTTAAAGCGTAAATTACAAATCCAATTCATGTTCAATTTGCTGTAGCTTTACATTATGTCTTAAAATATATAAATTCTCTATTTTTAGGTCTAAATATGTTTATGGAACTGCTCATGACATATTCATAACGATTATATCTTCTTCAATCAACACTCGCTATTATAATTCAGCAATAGCTTCAAATGATATTTTAAGACTAGGATGTCAAGCCATTCTAATTTGTTGCCATTTCTACACAGTCGTAATCAAAAAACGATAAAATTAAATTTAAAAAATTAAATACATCGATAAAATGTGTCAACAATGCTTTATTCAGCTTATCTTGTCAGTGTCACACCGTAATTCCTCTAAAATACACTTTAAAGTGACAGAATTTGCAGTCTGAGTTAAAAACTTGAAGGAATTCCTAATGGATACCATAAACATTGTGATAATTGGCGATGGTACAGTGGGAAAGACTTGTCTACTTCATTGTTATTCAACAAGGTGTCTCTTCTGAAAGTTATGTACCTACAGTGTAAGTTTGGTGAAAATGATGTTGAATTTCATTGAATTTGATAGAACAATAAGTTGATCTATGTAAGAACAGTGATTCATAGCTAGTGAACTTGACATTACCTTTAGAAGGAAAGAGTGATTTTAATGAGAATGAAATGAAGCTATATTACTAGCCAAAAGTGGAAAGATGGCAATAATTCATCTGATATGCCTAATAGCTAGACAGGAAAGTACTATAGGAAAAATAAATTTCTTCCCATGGCGCAATTCGTGCGCGTGGTTTTGGGAAAACGTTTTTTGCAGAGGACTTCAAAGGTTCTTAACTTTTCTCTGCCTTAGCAGAATTTTTGAAGTTTTTCATTTGGTAGGCAAGGTCTTTCAGAAAAATATTCATACACTAAGGTCAGCCGAGCGTGATAAAACCTCAAAAATCCAAAAAATGCATGTTTTTAGTATTTTTCACCTTGCAGATTGTATAATGAGCTATAATTGTTGACAAGTTATTGCATATGAAAAAGACTTAAGTAGTTGTCTACACGAATACATACATCATAAAACAAAAATTTGTACAGATAGTCAAAATCTTGAAGTTAAAAACACGCGTAGTTTTCCAAATTTTCTAGGTCATGACCCCCCCTGAACACAGACTCAGCGGTTTTTTGAAATCTAGTTATATTTTTATCTAACACACTTAATCATTTTCCATAAACATCATATGCCATGCGATGAAAAATTGAGTTTGAAGTTAAATTTAGGGGGGCACTTGTACCAAAAATTTTGTAATTATTCTGGATAAAAATTTTGAAACTTACAGATTTTATTCAAAATACTATCATATAGTTGTTACGCAGTGTATTCTTACCAAAAATATGGAGGTTTTTGTTTTTGAATCCACTAAATGACCTTGGACATATTTTTAACGAAAAAGAGCTTTATATATATCTCATTATTTTATGCAAAGTGCATACTTTTCCACGATATATAATATGCACCATAATCTTGCTTTTTGGCATCGAAAAAATTTGAAAAAAAACCAAAAGTTGTCAAAATTCAAATTCGAGGTCTATAGCCAGTATTTGCTCATAATTATTGTAAATTTCAACACATTTGACAAAATTTGGTAGTATTGTTGAAAGTTCAAAAACAGTATCTATGAGATAACAAAAATTATATAGCTTGACCGGCAAAATATTAAGTCAAAATGCCATATTTTAGCTAATTGTCTTGTGCAGATTTATCCAAATTTTATTTTTAAAAGTGATTTCCATATTTTTACTCTAATACTGTCAAAAAACAGGAAATAAACCCATTTTTCATCATTAAAACCTGTAAATATGTAAACGGAAAAATCTTGAAATTCGAAAATTTTCGAAAAATTTGATTGTTTCATTTTCTGTCATTTATAGGTTTTTATGATGAAAAATAGGTTTATTTAGTGTTCTTAGATAACTTTAGAGTGAAACTATGGAAATCACTTTCAAAAATAAAATTTGGATAGTCGTTGCACCTAGGACGGATAGCTAAAATATGACATTTTTGACTTGGCATATCTGTGCACTGGTATATTTCAAGCTATAATTTTTTTGTTATCTCATAGATACGTTTTTAACTTTCCAACAATACCAAATTTGTCAAATATTGTTGAAATTTACAATAATTATGAGTAAAATAGCAACTTATAGATTTTCAGATTTGAAAGAATTTGACAACTTTTTTAGTTTTTTCGATATTAAAAGCAGATTATTTAGCATATTACAGCTATTTTAATGCACTTTGCATAAAATTAATGAGATATATAGAAAATATTTGGTTATAGTACGTTCAAAGGTCATTTAGTGGATTCAAAAACATAAAAACCAGTTTTTTCAATATTTTTGGGAAAATTTCACTGCGTAACAATTTTTATTGATATAAATATAAAGAATATTAGTATTTGAATAAGATGTGTAAGTTTCAAAATTTTTATCAAGTTTGGTAATTACTAGAAATTTTTGAATTTTGGGGTACCCCCCCTAGACCCTTCAAGTCAATTTTTCGATATCGCGCTGGCAGAAAAATTGTTATTTTTTTGTTTTTATTAGATAGATAAATGTGTTAGGTAAAATATAACTAGGTTCAAAAAAACCGCTGGTCATGTTCGGGGGTCATATTGACCCTAGAAGGCAGAAGAACCACGTGTTTTTAACTTCAAAGTTAATTTTGACTATCGGTACAGAACTTTTTTGTTTTATGATGTATGTAGGTATTGTAGATATAAATAAGATCTTTCATATGCAGTAACTTGTCAACAGTTATAGCTCGGTATACAGTCACAGGAAGTGAAAAATACTAAAAACATGCATTTTTTTTTGAATTGTTTTGAGGTTTTCACGCTCGACTTGACCCTTAGTGTAACATATGAATATTTTTCTGAAAGGCCTTACTTATACCTACCAAATGAAAAAACTTCAAAAATTCTGCTAAGGCAGTGAAAAGTTAGAACAATTTGAAAGTCTCCTCTACCCAAAAAACGTTTTCCCCCGTATTACGCGCACAGTGCACTCATGGGAGAAATTTTATTTTTCCTATATAGTACTCACTAGTGTCTATAATATAGGCATATCAGATGAATTATTGCCATCTTTTCCACTTTTGGCCCCAATGTGATTATGTGGTATTTACTTTCGCATAAAAACTGAGCAATTTACTCAGTTGACTCGACAAATGGCTTTTATAAAGCAACAAGTTCTATACATATCTTTCACACGATTCATTCTTCTCTACTCAGTTCCCAGTTGTGTCCTTGTTAAGATGTCATAATTACAGCATAACATGTTGAAGACAATTATTATTTTCATTTTTATTGTCATTTATTATGATTATTGAGATGTAAAAATATATATTCATGCTGTAACATGTGAGTCTTACGAAGTGAGTATGAATAATCTATTTTTAGGGTATTTTTTCAAAATGAAAATAAGCAACTTAGGGCTCAAAATGTCAGTCCTTGTGTCAAAGTATATTAATTACAGAGTGTTTTCATGCTGTAGGAATTTTTATGACTGTTGAAGATGGAATGACTCTTTTGGAACTGTGAATTTCACAGTTTGGTGAATTTTGGTGTGATTTCCGTGAACATTTATAATAAATGGGGAAGATTGAATGGCTCAATTCAAATTTATGGAGACAGAAATGCGTTATAACTAGTTATAGGCAATTTAATGGCAAGTAGTTCTGTGACGGGTCTAGTTAATGACTAGTTCTAACAGATTTTGGCCACTCAGGAAGCATAAGTGGATCAAAGATTGTCCTCACTTTATTGAGTATTTCAATAATTTATAGTAAGGGTGACTAAAATATATCTAACTGCTTGGTCCAATATTATCTTCGATCAGCACAATGCTGGATGTTTCATTTTCCGAGGCAAAAATTGACATAAAGCAGCATTCGTGGTGCCATAAGGGCACTTTTGCGTCTTGTTATTAATAGTGTGATCAAGCAGTGCCCTGTGTTGTAGCAATTACAATAGTCTAAGCTCTCATTCGCGAACAGATAAAGAGCATACTATTAAGTGTGCTCACTAAATTGAGCATCCTCATGAGTATACACATGACTATACTCATTTAATTGAGTATCCTCACTGTATGTTAGGATAACCATTTAAAGATACTGACATATTCGAATACGAAATGTACGAGCATACACATACATATGTACATAAATAGAATATCCTATCCTTTGGAATCTATCCTGGAGTGTCTAAGGCTGACCATATGTGAACATATGCAGTCTTGAATTCAAGTCAATATAGCGAATTTCAATTATTCAGAATTTAAAAAATATTTTCAACGTCCAAAAACAATTCCAATTTTGGAAAGTCTTTAAAAAAGTCCATGACAGGTCAGGATCCTATAAACAACCCACAAAATGGCCATCCTATAGGCTCCACTGCTGGAATGCGATCAAAAAATGGGAGTCGAAATTTTCTTGTTTAAGTAACAGGCTTCCAGAATATCATAAAAATTTTCACCAATTTTTTTCCATTCTCTGCATATTTTTTGAGGAAATAAACGAGGGGTCGATTACAGAATTTTGATAATAAAAATACACTCTAGTAAAAATAGAAGTTGGTTAATATAACCATTACATTCCGTAAAATTTAAATCATTTATTAAGTAGCATGTGTGTATTCCTATAATAAGCCCGTAAAGTGCCCTATAGCGACAAGCTACTGTATTTAGAAAACGTGGGTTTGATATCCAGCAGGGACTTTCTTGACTGACACTTTATTTTTTGCATACCGCGATATGAAATTATTTACAGAAATAATGTGCTGATATAAATAAGAACCGTATTTTACTTATGGAATGCTTTATAAACTTGGAAAAGTTGTAGATTATTTTCGGCATATTTAGAGATTTTCAAAAAATAAATGCACACATTTATTGCGAAAAGTATTAATCATAAATCAAATGCGAGCACTGTACATAAATTATGTTGACATTGTGTTTTTATAGCTGCAAATATATTTTGAGGATTGCAAATTTAGGTACTTTAGGAGATGCTGTGGTATAAATAACAGCATTTTGTTATAATTTGGAGTAAACGGTGTAGGGTGATGGATTTAGATGCTTAATTTCTTTAGAAGTGTTATCCAAATTTGTTTATGCAACGGCATGCCTTGATGTCACGGATGAAATCGCACACGGGATATAGTTTATGGCATTTTTAGAAGTGTGTCCTAGTGCAATAGTGTGATGCAGCACTAGGGTGGTCAGAGGATTTTTCGCAAAATATCGGGGCAATTTTTGAAAAATCGGGAAATTTTGAGGCTTTACGGGACAGCAAGATGGAAAATTACAGCAGTATACCCTAGTGCAATAGCATGATTCAGGACTTTGCGCTTTGGCAAATATCGACACTTTCATAAAAATTTGGAAATTTAAGGCTTGAACGGGACACAACAGCAAAATAGAAAAACGTACAGCAGCGTCTCGGTATAAATACAGCAATTGGCGACCATACACAGCACACAGTTTGGACACTTGTGCTCTAAAACGAACAAGAAATGCTCTGATTCATGTCATTGGACATAACTTCTATATCAACACCTTAATAAGTCATCTGATCTGAGTTTTGTATCATCATTTAGTGATCTATATCAAATTTAATAGAAACAACGATATCACTTGACAGAATGACCTACAGTTGGTCAAAGATCTAGCACTATCTGTGTCACCCACAGCACAGCCTTATCAACATTAAGGTAATTATTTTCTCAAATGATAAAAAAAATTGAAAGTCATTTAATCCAACATTCGTCATACATTTCATGTGAAAATATCAATTGACATACAATCAACGTTATTTTGAGTAACTTTTTCACATTTTCCACTGAACGGAATCACATGATAGTGGTTTTAATACTCATAGAGCTCATGGAGAGCCAATGACGTTAATACAATAAGTTTATCATTTTGATAATATCTAAAAGTAGAATATACATGCAGAAACCAATTTCATTAAATGATTTCGGTGTATGTGGAGCCGTCATCAATATTTGTCATTCAATTAGATGTTGTTTGAAATATCTTTTTTTTTCTATTTGAGATTGCATGTGACATGCTATTGTTTGCCTGTCTAGGATGTATATTTTTTTATTTTATGCTCCTTAAATGATGTCATTGTGTTTTATCACGCACAGTGAAAAAAGCACATTTCTATACATACATGCTTTATATTGGATCGTAGATAAAGAATTTGATATAAAGCATCTCATAAAAATCTTCCACGGAAACTTAAAATAAAACATCAGGTGGTTGATGCTTATGATTGGAATATATGCGAATGACGATATTGTACGCATTTCAGTCTTGTTTCTAAATATGGTGATATATATCAGTACACGTTCAATTTTAGCAATGAAACAAAAGAAAGCATCATAGCTGCTTTTGTGGAGAAAAATTTACGTCAAAAGACGAAAAGAGACGGTGCCGGTGTAAAGGAAGATGAATGTTACTATTTATTTCGTATCTAACTGGATATCGTGAAAGCGGGAAATGTGAAGAGAAGATGCAAACCGACTGTATAATCACATTCCTATTAATAGACGATTCTACAATTGCCGGTACGCTTTGTCGATGACGTACGGAATTCTCAAATGATTTTTTCTATCAGTTCCTCAAGAACTGAAGTTGGAAGTAATGGCAAAAATTATTTTTTAATAGACTTAATTATATTATGACAAATTGCATGTAATTTCCGTGAACGTAAGCAGAAGTACTTTTTTGCTATTTTTATATGCTGCGATTAAAGGTTTTAACTTCATTGATAAAAATATAATCATGAAAATACGTTTTATTTTTAAATGTAATGGAAGTAGAACTCAAGAGTTTTCATCCATTTATAGACATTAGAGTTTTTTGCTCGACAAAAATAAACTTTTGGATTTTTATTATGAATTTATTATTCGTAAAGATGTTATTTTTGTGGTAATCGTCTGGTTCATTAGGTCATGCTTAATCAATTTCATTCTATTTTGGTTTGCGGAGTTGAAGTTTACAGAGATGATGATGTCAATACGTAAACAAGGATGAATCTTAAGTGATACCAGCAATTAAAATGGGTCATTGTGTTTAGGTGGCATTTGACATGTAGTAGGATCTTATGTTTGTTAACCTAGAGATTTTCATTCATTAATTTTATGAACAGAAATTGGATAATAATTTAGGGATTTTAATCATTTTGGAAACTTGATTCATATGTTTTTCTCCGAAGAGCAATGTAGGAACCAGGTCGAATTCCGACCTACTTCGTTACTTGATTTGATCTCAGGTGTCAAAAAATTGGTAGTGTTATAATCTATTGCGTTCCTTCTTACAATTTTGAGCAATATGAATCAGAAACTCAGCTTATTGGCTATTTTGTGCCACTTTAATGTATCAATCTGTAATGGACACCTAACTTTATTGTGTAGTTACTAACTAGTCCCACTTGTCGACTAATGAGATTTCACAGAATGTTTCTTGGAGAAAACTACGTCGATCGATCTTTGGTCTAGCTATAATCTGAAACTTGATGTACTTGCCATGATGAATTGGTTAGTTATGGATTGAGTGACCACAAAATCATAATAATGTTAATTAAGTTGACCAAAAGCTGATCAAACCATAGTATATTCAATTTAACGATAAGAACTGTGTAATGGGATCTTAAATACCTGCCAAAATTTTTTGGTGGAGTACCGCTAAGTCTCGGTGTCAACGTTAAGATACAAATTGCCCTATTTGGCACCGTGACGGTTGACTTTAATCCATTTGAACGGTGAAATGTGGTTCACATTAGCATTTGACATTGCATAGAGAGAGAAAGTTTAAGTGAGATATTTTGCTACTTAGGAACCTTGGTAGCTCAGTAGGTAAAAACAAATTTTAAGAGAAATATTTTAAGGTGGTGTACTATTGTCTGTAGCACCTTAGTTGCAGGAAGGTTTTGAACATTTCAAATATTATTATTTTTGTTTTGAATAATTTTTACATCCATACATAATTTACAAGTTAGCTTCACTATATAAATGCTTACAAACCAAACCTCTAATAATTCCCCTAATTTGAAAATTATCTAAAAACATCCAAAAGCAGTCATGATTAGTGTGCGAGGGGGAGATATATCAAAAGATAGAAGTAAACTTATGAGCTCACTAAGGTTCTTTTTTTTTGAAATTTGCATATCAGTGAAGCGTCTAACAGGAAAGCAGAACGCCCGCACAAAGAAAAATGAAAAATGTTTTTTTCATTAAAAATTTCTTTTCTCCGATATGATTTTTTTTGTTTCTTCCTTGCCGTTCAGCCTGATGTTGCATTTTGGTATAAATCTCCTTAGTTTCGTCCAAAAAAAAAGATTGTAATTAATTTTATTTTTTATGACATTACAGCTAGTCCGCATTTGTCTTAATATTTGTAGAACACAGCGTCTAAAAATATCCTGTTCGCGGTTCAGCATATTTATTTATTTTTTCATAAATAGAACCCCGATGACAGGTCAATTAGATTCTCAAGGGTATATGAAAATTCTTTTTTTCAACAATTATATCCAACAACATTTACACGCGATATCATTGCAATATAAACATTGAGAAATAATCGAATAAACATTTTGATGGAATTTCGGTAGCTGATGTTTACACTTTCTATGACTCTAATCGTTTTTTTTTCGCTTTCGTAGATCAGTATGTCAAGCATTATTTTTATCTTTGAGTAATTACGCACGATTTTTACTTTTTACTTTTATCCCATACGTAATATACAATCGCGGGGCTATAAAAAGTCATACATGAAATAAAAATGGAATAGATTAGGCACTGTTTATCGATTTGACGTAGACATGAATAGATGAAAATGTCACGCGTCATGAAAAAAAAAACTTTTGAATTATATTCAACAGGAGATACATAGAAATAATCGATATTAGAACCTACGTTATCATCATATACGTTGACATTTAAAGTTTCTCATACATGACGCTAAATGAACCTTGACAATGGCTGAATGAAGCTTGGCTTGTTTAGGAAAAGTGAAAAATCACCTAAAAAAAGTACTGGACATGCGCAAAATGTGTCTACTATTGAGCGTACGCCAATGTTAGCGCTTGATTCAAATTCATTCATAAAATTTCTATTAGAATGAAAATTAATCAATATTTAATTTCATATGTTATGAAAATATAGAATGTATTTATAATTAAATGTATATCGATAATTATGCATAAATATGTTCTTCTAGGAAGAGATGGATATACATAAAAAGGCTTGAAATAATGTTTTATTTCCAAAATTATGCAAATATGCTAGAACATTAAAAAGAAGATTTTTTTTGTAAAATTTGTGTGTGCTGTGTGGGAAGAAGACACGTGCTGCGTGGTACAATGGATGATATGATATGTCAAATATGCCGGTATGTCCTGTAAAGGGCGTTTATCCTGTAGGCTATGTGTAACCTGATATGAATTTTAAAGTGATTTTTAAACGATTCTCAAGATGATTTCAACTGTTGAATGTTGTGCCTTAATATTAAAGCAAGTAGCTTCTTTTAGCAGCAACAGAATTTAATGCGCACACCACACGCAGGAAACATATAATTTTTTTTTTCGGAAGCTTCTTATTTGAAAATTTTTTGATTCTGTCTTTGCAAAGTCTTTTTTTGTCCTTAAGCTTTTCTAAGAACAACTTCAACTGGTAATATTGTTGATTAATAGTGCTAGTCATAACTTTTTGAAGACATTTTCGATAATTCCTCATACTTCAGAAAATGAAAAAGATTGCTTAAAGCTACAACATCCTAAAGAAATTGAAATTGATGCTTTTTTTCTCGCATTTTTTTTTTGCTACATAGAACGCCTTCAGAGAAACAGGCATCATTTTCAAATGCCAAAGTTCACAAATGAAATGTCAAAAAATGAGCAATGCAACTAATTGTCATAGAAACAATCAAATGTGCATAAACCGTTTCTCAAGACGCCTATTTCACCTCACTTCCTTTAAAAGCTCTCTCTTTCTCTTTCTTGATATAATTGCCAATTGCTACAACATCTCGAAAAGTTTTAAGTAGTAAGGGTAGTTGATGAAACAAAGGTAAATAGGATGCTAGATAAGGCCTCATAACAGTTCTAATGTTCCTTATAAATCATAAGTAATTTAGAACAAGCACCCAGAAGTCCGAAAGCGACGTGGAATTGGCTGAAAGTCCAACCTAGGCTAACCAGTTTTGATAAAATCCAGACTCTTGCCAGTTCTGTCATGTCAAGTCACGAATTTTCATCCATTTCCAATTCATGTGTTTCCTGGCAAGTAGGCAGCATTATTGAGTTATCTAACAAGAATACATAACTGGGGTTGATGATGCATCATAATAGCAATAAATTATGAATCAATAGTAGGCAACTTTTGATAGGCACTGACTGCCTACGTTATCATTAAAAAGTAATTTAACATAAATTTACATTTGTGGCTTTTACATCCAATTTGTTCCTGCACCCTGTATTCGAGAAGATTTTTTAAGAACAACTGTAAAAACCATTGGTGGATGCTATTACTGCACGTTCTACAAGTCTTTTATGAAACATGTGGCTCCGCGTAAGTGAGAGTTTGGTGAATTTTGATTTATGAGATGCATTAGAGGCGCTTGGATTGGGGTGAATTTGAGAATATACTTCATTTCTTGGAAAAATATTGTAAGCTCTCGGAATTAAGATTTGTAATCCTACAAGTCGACAAATTGATCCAAAATCTATCACCAGGTCAGCGTGACTTGTTGCAAGACTCAATCCGAATCTGTTTCCAAGTCAAAGTCATGCCTACTGCCGAATTTTTCACGACAAATCAATTCGTGCTATTATTGATAGACCTCCAGGATTTCTAAGAACTATCCAAAAATAGCACTGCTGATAATCCCTAGAAAGTAATACCGAAAACAATCATGAACAACCT
>NW_027226268.1:0-24466 GCF_022539635.2 Chironomus tepperi
AATTTATGAGAATTTTGGAAAAGCTATCGATGAAGTAAGGGTCTAGCTCCAAAGCTGGCCGAATGCCTGAACACCATACGCAGCAGTGCGTGTGACTTGGGTTTGAGAGTCATAACCTGACTACGTTTTTGTATCATATGCCTGGTCCTAGGACATCAAATCACATCTAGAAGACAGTAATCCTCCTTAGAACTAGAGATCCTACAAATTAATCTAAGATTTGTCATTTTGGGACTGAATCTAGTCTCAGAAAACCTCAAACATATCCTTCATTCTGTCTCTTCATCCAAACTTCATCCAAACTAATTCAAATCTTCCAGAATCTTCAAAAAAGTACTTAAAATTAATTTATGAACAATATAAATTTCCAGCTTGTTTCAAGCACTTGTCTTCTCATCCTGCACATTTTCCAATAGACAACAAACTTAAGACAAAAAAAGCAAAGAAGTCGCAAGAAAAGTTTCTCATCTAATAATTTTATCTCATCGTTATCGTCGTCGATAGTAAACTTTTGTGTTTTTTGCGTGTTCTACATGCTGAATAAGACACTATATAAGTGAGTAAGACGAGAATAAAGAGGAAAGAACATACAAAAATTACAAATGACACATTTTCGCGCTTGTTTGACACTTAAACATTCTATTTTAAGCATGAAAGAGACGCACACATAGAGCAGTGTATATGTGTAGACATGGAATGACAACCACGATTTATGTTGAAGAATTTAATGAAAAAAATTCAATTTTAAATGGAAGCGAAGATAAATCTACCGAAAAATCTACATAAGATAATATTTAGGAGCTCTACTGTGCTACTTTTTATGCAAAGAAGCTTCATTTGTCGTTTGTTTTTTGGGATGTAGCAATGAAAATGTGCTCGAAATCATGCTGATGTAGAATTTAAATATTTTTGCAGTATTTTTAAAGTTAAAAAGTGGAGTTTGGGAGGAGATGGTGGAGGAGTTGAGAGGTTTAAGGCGCATTTTTGGGTATACTTCCATAGCAGGCAACGAGCTTGCTTTCAAGAACAGATCAAGCTAAGAATAAAGCTCGAAAGCTTACTCTACCAGTATATTTAAGTAGTAACCTTCAAGAGCATGCTCTTTGTCTAAGGCTTATTAATAGGGTAGGAACCCGAATGACCCAAGTCGGCTAATTGATCCAAAATCCAGGACCAGCAGGTCGATTTGACTTAATTTACGGCGGCATTAAATTGACATTTCGATAATTTAGCATATATTCAAGGCTCTCAACTATGTTTCGCGACACAATTGTGTATGTTGCACCACTTTAGGACACAAAACGTAAATAAGGCACATACTAAGTATCTCATGCTGTAATAACTTCAAAAATTCTTGATGTTCAAGTTCATATACAACACAATACATATCCAACGCTCATAACCTCAAGAAACCACTTTCCCGCCAAAAAATCCATAATATTCCACTTCAATTCATCCATATCAACCTTAATCTACCTCAAAAAGCCTTCAAATCCAACATGCAAGCCCTCCCTAATCCACTCAAAACTTTCCAACCAAAAACCCCACCCCCATCCACTTCAAATACTAATCCAGACATTCCATACGAAAAAGTCAAAGTCAAAGTCAAACTGTATTAAAGTTTTTTTCATCATTTGTCTTAAAAGAAACAGTAACAGAACCAGAAAATGAAAAGAAAATATTGAGCTGTATGTTATGAAAAGCAGCACAAAAATGATTGCTTGCTTTCAGCCAACATTATTTACGTTTGTCGCGATGAATGTGAAAGTTTTGTGAAAATATAAAATACGGCTATGGGTAAAAAAACAAGAATGTTTCATGAGATATATACATAACAGAACATGGATATGTACGATATTAAAGGTGGTGGATGGAAATAAGGGCAAACATTAAAGCTTTTTTTCTCGCTGATATTGCGTGTAAATACAAAAGTCACAAAATGTTTCTTTCTCTCGCTTTTTTTGTTTCTGTTTCTGCTTTTTCGGGGGGAAATGTTTATGGCTGCGCGATATTTGTGAGGAAGAAATTTTCGGTAGCGTGTTTTTGAGGCTGTAAATTCTAGGAAATGGCAATCAAATGCATTCAAAAATGTTACGAGTTATGCATAAAAATGATTTTTTCGTTTTGCAATGCCCGCATTTTGGTGACAATTTTCGATATGGTCGTTTAGTTCTGTGGTGGATGAGGAAAGTGGAATTTGGGATATGGAGGTATATTGGTGATTCTGTCAAAGCGAGAATGAAACCTTTGTGGCTGAGTGGTGATTGAGGCAATTGATCAGATATCTGCAATCCTCTCTCTTATGAGTATGTGGGTTCAATTCCCATCAGAGACTGATTCCTCAATCATTATATACAGAATGTTGTTGATATCACAAGGACACCTACTTATTTACTGTTGCTTTCCCTAAAAAGCAAAGAGCATGCTCTCGAGAACATTAAATAAACTTGATGAGCATGCTCGTGACTGTTGCTCTCAGTTTATTCTGGTCATGAGAGCACGACATTTGTCTTTTAGGGTATGTTCTTATGAGGAGCTTAGGTAACAAAAAGATTTTTTTTATCCGGACTCTGTGAGTCCGGATCATCTGGCAGAAACTATGAATTCCATAGAAACAATGTATTAATTTCCATGGATTCCATAAATTATTTTCGTGGACACCACAATATCCATGGATTTAAAGAAATCAATGGAATCCATAGATTCTGTCAGTTGATCCACTCCCGACTCTGTGGCTGGCTCTGTCACCCAGTTTCTACAAACTCGCCTGTCCTCACGTTAAGCATGTCATTTCATCACTATTCTTTGCCAAGTAGCTTTCGGAGCTCCTGGACATCGTTTCCTATGAGAATACCAACCAAGGACAGTGAAGCAAGCTTATGCTTCGCAAGGATTCGCATAAAATTCCAAGTTCATAGCCTTCACCTGATTTTCAAACAATCACAACTGAAATCCTTCCATATACTCCAAAGCTTCCTTCCATTCCCCACAATCTCATCACACGTCACAAAAAAAAGTTGTTGTTTCTTCATAAACAACCAACCGTTTACTTTGCGTGCATTCAAAAAGTGTTTTAATCAAGAGAATACCTCAGCCACATGTGTACGTATGCTATACACACAAATTTGTGAAAGGTATTGAAAAATGCTTACTTCTCTTGTTTCTGCTTCCTTTTTTAAAAAATGTACGAGAATAAAACTTCTTTTTATTTACGGCACTAAAATAATAAAAGAATTTCCACAATCGGCATGTTTTTTGATGTGAGAATGAGGAGACACATATATGTGTGCCTGAATATATTCAGCACCAATGAGAGTAGGTAGAGGAAAATTAGAGCACACGAGAGGCTTCACATTCACACTCAGAAAACAAATACCAGAGACACAATGGGCATTGTTTGGAGCTTTATTTCAGCTATGTGGTTGTTGCCATAACTGCATTCGATAGCGTATGGTGAACCAAAAAAAGTACAAAAGAGGGTGATGTAAAAAAAATTAGATCTGGATGGTAAATTTGTGTGACGGAGCAAAAAGGGCACCCACAAAATTTCACATTTTCCATTCTCATGTTAAATTTATGGTCGATGGCATGACAAACTAAAAACAAAAGATTCCTTTTTTATGACATCCATTTCCATCGTTGTTTTTTGTACTCATGGTTCCTGCTTTTTATTTTTTCGTGAACTACAAAACCCAAATTTACAGTTTCGTTATTAGAAAGTCGACTGTGATTAAAGTTTTTTCGTCATTTTATAAGCCACGACATAGCTTTTATTGCCGACCTTCTGTCTTCTGACTTTATTGCTTCCCCCCTTTTTTTTTAATCTTAATTGATTTAACTTCCGTAATTTTAAGTGCCATTTCGATTGCGATTCTAACGACATAATAATTTCAAAATGATACGGATATGCTTTTTATGGCGGGGACATGAAGTAGTTAGAGCTTTTTTTAATAATCGAGATAGAAGTTTTATTGTTGTCGTGTTAACAGATGTTCTTTAGTTTTTATTGGCTATGGCAATTTTCAGTTTGTTCTTAGTAGTTTTAATGGTAAATGAAGGTTTAGCTCATTTTGGACTAGTTTTTATTGATTTTTTGTGAAGGTTTTCAATTTTTGAACAACTTTGCTCAGTTTTCGTACAACTTTGCTCAGTTTTTGAACAATTTTTCTTAATTATTGAACAAATTTGCTCAGTTTTTGAAAAACTTTGCTCAGCTTTTAAACAACTTTGCTCAGTTTTTGAACAACTTTGCTCAATTTTTGAACAACTTTGCTCAATTTTTAAACAACTTTGCTCAGTTTTTTTTAACAACTTTGCTCTGTTTTTGAGCTATTTTGCTCAGTTTTTGAACGAATTTTCTCAGGTTTTGAACAAATTTGACCAATTTTTGAACAACTTTGCTCAATTTTTGAACATCTTAATTTTTGAACAATTTTGCTCAATTTCTGAACAACTTTGATTATTTTTTGTCCTTCTACATCCATAAAGTCACAGAAAATCCGCTAAATCGTCTCATAAGTTCCTTCTTTTCACCAATCTATCAACTCACGCCACTTAAATAATTCATTTGAGAACTGACACAATAAATGTTGAATTTTAAAAGCTCTTCTTTTTTCTCACATCCAAATTATTAATTATTCTTTGTCGTTTACTTTTCACATTACAGCACAAATCATGTTGACAGTTTACATTTTATAGCACTTTTGACATTTTTTTTACTTCCATAATTTTTTTGTCATTGTTACGATTAAGAAAAATTAGATTGAGACATACTTTACATTCAGATTCTTCTTCATTTTCAAACGAAATGAAACAAAAAGAAAATGTTGAGTATTTAAAATGCGCAAGTGCTTTGTTTGTGGATGATAAAGAAGACAAGCGGAATTAGGAGAAATTTACAGACATAGATAATGTGAATGGAGGTTCTGGGGGATATTTTGGGGGTGATTTTTCAATATTTTAGACTTATTTTACAATTGATTAATTGAATTTTAGAATGAACATCCTTAAAATATTCCCTAATCCACCTCTGCGATGAAGGAGACACAAAAAGTACATTAAATGCTTTTTATGGTCACACCGTGTGAATGTATTGAATTTGTTCAGATTGAAAAACCAATTTTTAGGATTTTTAAGCAAAACTAAGCACAATGGCTAGTTATGATGTATCGCAAAATACCTGTGCCTGAAATTCCACATCATAATCAAAAAACAGCTTTGAAATTGATTGAGGCATTGCTGAGAAAATAGAAGAAATTCAGGTAGCAACCAAACAAGTTAATCAGCAGGAAATCGAAGGTAGGAAACTATTTTTGAGAATCAGGAAACTCTAGTTGGAAAATAGGCTACTTTCGGTTTAAAGTATGAAACTTTTGTGTATAAAACCCTGATTTCGATTGTATCAAAGTATCAAAGATTAACAAATAGTCTTACAAGAAGCATCATAAGTCAAGTGATTTATATCCTAATTCTGCAATTATAAAACAATATTCAAAGATGGTTGGATCAAGAGTTTATGTTGGTGGACTGCCTTCCGGAACACGTGAAAGGGATTTAGAGAAGTTCTTCAAAAGTTATGGAAAAACGCAAGACATTTTCATTAAAAATGGATATGCTTTTGTCGAGTTTGAAGATAAGCGTGATGCCGATGACGCTGTATATGAGTTAAACGGTAAGAAGTTACTTGGAGAAAGAGTCGTTGTTGAGGCAGCAAAAGGAACTCCTAGAGGTGGGAGATATGATGGTGGTAGTCGTGATAGATATAATGACAGAAATGGACGAAGAGGACGTAATGACAGATACAACAACAGCTCAAAGGGTAATTCACGTTATGGACCTCCATCACGTACAGAATATCGTTTGACTGTTGAAAATTTATCATCAAGAGTTAGCTGGCAGGATCTCAAGGATTATATGCGACAAGCTGGAGAAGTAACATATGCTGACGCACACAAGCAAAATAGAAATGAAGGTGTCGTTGAGTTTGCTACTTTGAAGGATATGAAAAAAGCTATTGAAAAATTGGATGATACAGAATTGAATGGACGTCGTATTCGCTTAGTTGAGAACACTCGTCGTAGTGGACGTAGAAGTCGTTCTCGCTCCTCATCAACTAGCAGATCTCGATCTCGTTCTAGACATCGTTCACGATCACATTCAAAAGGATCATCACGCAGATCTAGAGAAAGCCGTTCCAAATCTCGAGACAGTCGCTCAAAATCACCTGCTGAGAAAAAGAGTCGTTCACGTTCACGTTATTCTGAAAACTCTCGATCTAGAAGTCGTGATGCTGCACGCAGTGTAAGCAAGGATTCAAATCGCGACAGAAAGAGTCGCTCACATTCACGTTATTCTGGAAAGTCTGCTGCACGCAGTGTCAGCAAGGAATCAAATCAGTCAAATCGCAACAGAAGTAGAAGTGGCAGTAATAATTCAGAAAAAAGGAAGTCCCGTTCACGCGATCGTTCTCGATCAGAAGACAAAAAGGACCGTTCACGATCAGGATCAGCAAATAACCAGACTCGAGATGGAAATGAAAGTAGTGAAGATTAAAATTTACAAATTTTAAAGATTACCATGTCGTTTAGGACATTATTCAGTAGCAGTTTCATAATATAATATAAAAATCATTCAATTATTCAATTTTTTCTTTCAAAAATTATCTACCTTTTGAGAACATAATACATACTGTTTAAATGAAAATAATAAAAAAAAATCGAAAATCAACCTGCAAAATTTTATTACTTTTGACCTACCCCGCTGGAGATTTATCTCACTGGATTCTGATTCTTCAAACATATGTCAAGCTTGGCATAACAGCTAGATTACTGTCATGCGAAGCTTAAGCTCCCCACAAGAGCTTTTTTATTGAGCAAAAGTTTAAATTCTGATTATTTACTGGGTGGATTAAGAAGGTTTGAGGACCTCCTTAACGGCTAAATTCTAAAGAACGGGAGAGAGGAGGGGTTAAGGTCGAGCTTCTTTAAACCTAAGTAAACGGACCTTAAAAGTCCGGACTCTCGGAAAAGTAACCATTAAAATTGATTCAAATCAGTATAATCTCAAAATTCATAGTTGCACACCCCTTTAAAACCAAAATTGCAACCTTATTATTCATCAAAACAGCATCTCCCATCTAATTTCCTCTAAAATTTCCAAAATTTTCATTTCCATAATTTTCCATTCATTTTCATCCCATTCAAAATTCAAGCATATTTATTCTCGGCATTTTAAGGCAGAAATACAAACGTAAAGCGAATAAAAATTATTTTATTGTGTCTTATTTTGTTTCCATCTACTCAGATGCTGCTAAACGCTTCATTCTCCTCTGTCTCACAATTTTTACAAAGATATAATAATTCAAGATTAATACAAAAGTTCCGCTATTTTACTGCTTATTGCCATTGTTTCATTAAAAAGAAATTCTTATTCGTATCTTCATTTCATAATAATAATAATAATTTATAAGAGTATTTTATTCTTATTATTCCTTTACATTTCACATCTGTGATGGCTGCTTTTAATGAGTCTTAAGCCATGAACATGCTATAATTCATACAGCACAACGTTTATTTTGTTTTTTTGCTGAACAATTGACCCATATTTTTTCTATCTTCATCATCCTTACCAGCAAGATTCTACAGTTCTTTGTTGTTTACATTGAAATTAGAACACATTTTTTTATTAATTTCAATAATTTATTTTTCTATGAAGAGTTTAAAATCCTGTGATGGAAGCAGTGGCGAATCAAAAGGGGTTAGATAGATTAGGTCATATTCAGAGTCAGAGCTTGAAGTCGAGTCAAATTATGTATGAAGTTGTTGCGAATCATGTCGACTTTTGTATGTAAACGACTCCCATTTGGTGTTCATAATAGAAGTTAAGCCGGATTCCGATTAGATTAAAGCAAGTTCTACCCATACTGTCAAAAATCTTGTATTGTAAGTAATCTCGTAGTTGACTCGAAAATCATGAGTTGTTTAAATTCAGCACTAAATCACTGTTAGGTCGATATAAAGTTGGATTCCTCTCGAAATAAGTACTAAGGCTAGCACAACGTTATTAACCACGATATAGTTTTGGTCTTAAGACGTCTTATGCTATCTGAAAGAGTCCCGATGCTAACTTATTGATGATTTTGTAGTTTTGTGTCCAAATTTTCAAAAAACGACTGTTTTTTGTGAGATACGGTCTTAGGTTCTGCACATATCCTAAAAGACAATGAGCATACTTGCCTAAATGAGCGTACTCATGAGTATCCTTAATCATTATAATTGAGAGTGCTCCATTTTGTGAATATACTCATGAACATGCTCTTTGTCTGTTCAGCATACTTCCAAATATACCATTATGTCTGCTTCAATCGACAAATCATGAAACATAAATGACCTTTATGTACGTACTAACTAAATAAAAATTCCTCTTCCTGCTCCCATTTACCCTTACTACACTCCTGCTGTATATAAGTGATCAAGACAGACGTTGGCTGGATGGAATGTTCGTTAATTATTACTGATGATAATGTAAATGAAATTTCAAGTTGAGATTTATTTAGAAAATTATTTTTTATTTCAACAGTCGCAAATGAAAATTGATTAGGCTGAGTGTGCTTACTTTTATTCTAATTTGTCATTACTGAAAATTCTTTCGACAAACAAAATAAATTTTTTTTTTTTGGGGTAATTGGTGTGGGTGTTTTATTTTTGGATATGATGAATTTTCATGTTGACATTTTGAAAATATAATTTTTTTTTTGGGGTTGGATGGGAGTTGACGTAGATTGTTTGTTTAAAGGATTTTTGACTTGTTGGTGATGAAAATGGAAAATTTGAATAAGATTAAATCTGAATATTTAATCAATTTACTGTAATTTTATGGGATGTCCTTAAAGGCAAATCCAGGTGAACTTTGGCAATTGACTTGTTAAGTTTAAGGGGTGACTTTGTATCAATATTTGAATAAGTCAATCCTTTTTTAGTTAGGTAGACTTTGATGTTCGACTCTGAGACTTCTGTTTTTAGAAAAATCTTGGCAAAATCGGTTTGGAGCTTTATTTCTAATGGCTTTGGATCTAATGAATTATTCAGAACAGCACACTTAAGGCTAGTATTTGCTTGGACACCACCACGTCACCGTATTAATGATAAGACGCTAAGTTGTCCTAAAAGCAGATGGCTTCTTTTGACTCGTTTTTACGACGAAAAATGATGCTCTCTGCATTGTGCTGTTAAGTTTCGAGGTATTTACCTCGAGCTTAATTCCTGAACTTCATTAAAGCTTATCAAAAAATGTGTACAAGCTTTGTGATGTAATCAGCAACAGAGTCAGATGAAAAGCCTTTTATAGAAACCTAGGATTCAAGTTCCATTAAGTAAGTCAGTATCAAAGCTTATTGTCTCTCAGAGCGGATTCATGGAATTTTCTGGCTCAGTTTTATCTTCTCTCTTGTTAAAATACTTATGAACTTTTTCAACTGCAAATCTATAGCTGAGTATAGTTTGTCAATATCTCGACGTCATCAAACGCTCAAGATTGAAAGGAGTTGGAGAACAGGACTAAATTACACTAATCCCAAGCCATCCCAAGAAATCTCGTCCCTAGAACCCAAATATGCCAGAAAATCATAAGCTCACAGTCCATTCGTATCCATAAAACCCTGTACAGTCCATGAATTCATCCCACATAATTCATACTACATCGTTATATCCAATTTACAGTGAATCATAATTTGCCATCCAAAAAAGCTCAACCCACTAAATTTTACAACTTCATTCCACACAATTTAAATAAAGCAATTCCATATACAATTTATCTCAATAAATGCACAAGAAAATGTCATTATTTTTCATAAAAAGAAATATCCTAGTTCCAAGTCACAGTATGTAAAACACCGATAAGAAAAGCATAAATAGCATGACTTGTGAATAACTTTTCCTTGATATGTTTCATTTTTTATTGTCCTATAAAACATACTTATGCTTTTGCTCTTGCAACTAGCTACTTATCGGAGCAAGCAAAAAGATTACTTTGTGTTTAGAGTGCAATAATGTATGTCATATGATACATAGTGCTGTACTGTAAATACATATAGATGTTGGATGTTAGAGATTTAATGATTTTTTTCTTTTTGCATTTTATGGATGCATGCAGGAAATTTGAAGTACAGTCAATTAAAGAAAGGAAAATTTTTATGGATTTTTTTTTTATGTGCGATGACTTTGTGGATATGGATGTGACCATGACTGACGATAAATTGAATTAAATTAGGTCAAGTAAATTAACAGAAGAATTGACAGAATATAAATGGAAAATTGAGAGAGAGATGAGAATGGTGTGGATGGAAAGCATCCCCACTTTTTCATTGTTTTAGGGATGAGGATGCAGCTTTAGTTTTGCAGGATCTGTGAATAATTTAAAAATTAGTAAAACATCCATTTACGAGTGGACAAGTTAGTTATTAAATAGTAATGTCTATTAAGTAGTAATGTCAAATTGACTACTCGAGATTGTTATGGAATTTATGCTGCTAATAAACTGTTGTAATTTATAAAACTGATTATCTAGAAATGTCTTGACGGAGGTGTAGCTTGAGGCAAGCTCCTTTGCTTTCTTTGAACCAGAGCTGGATATCTGAGTTTGTCATATAAAGTCTGAGTCGACTTCGAGTTCTGCTTTAAACAAAATTGTTCAATTTACTATGGGTACTCTAGAGACTCTTATTTTGGCTGGCAGAAAGCTTATTTGAAGCTTTACATAAAATGTTGTAGATTCTCAAAAAATCTGGTTCAAAAATTGATTTTTATGACTTTTAGGCTGATGTTTCTTACCCAATTGCATAGTATACTCTAGTTTATAGATAAACTAGTTTAAAAGCATAGTTTAAAATTGATTATCACACATAGTCGATCAGAATCCGACTCTAGGTCGGCATGACTCTGACTTGATACTAGATTCTGTTTAAATCTGGCATCATGCCAAAGTCAAACTGGACTTATACCGAATTTAAGATCTATTAACCGATTCTTGTTGCTTGAGATAATACCGATTTGCTGAAATTTTTATGATTTAATGATAGAGACGTTTTTCACGGTAAGAATCGAACCTACTACGTGAAAAAAAACAGTTATATATCCGACTTGTTATCTAATCACCCGACAACAGACTCCTTACTCTCGCACTGGCAGATTCGCTTTCTAAACGACAAATATGAACACATGATGTTTTTAAGGCTTTGATAAAGCTCGTTTTGGCAATATTCAGTTAATATCCAGAACCAGAAAATAATAAGCTGCCAAATATCGAAGTAATTTGCAGATTCATTCAAAATTTATCAAAAATATTAAAGTCATTCTATGTAAATTTATGCAATTTTCCATCACCCAATCCCCATTAAAATCTGCATTACTCTCCTGAAAAATCAATAACCTCTCCAACATCTGCTGCAACTTTTCAAACACAACATCTTTCCGCACATATTAAATAAAAATTATTAAGTTCTCAATTAACATTATTTTTTTTTTCTATAAAACTTTTTTATTAATCAACTTTTTTTCAATTCAAGAAGTTTTTTTTAATTTTATGGATGAAATTTCTATACATATTTATAAATACAAACATCAAGACAAGCTACAGCCACGAACATCTTATATAATAGATTATTCCTATGTAATATTTACAAAGACGCTTATTTACATCCTAATTGTACGATAAAGTTATAGCTAGTTTATTATATTTAATACTATACAGCTTCATCATCATTATTATTATTGCAGGGTCTTTTATGTAGCATTAAAGCATGGCTTGGTGAAATATGATGCAAAGATTATATTGGAATGGGGTCGTGATTGGGGTTTTCAGGGGGAGTTCCGTAGCATTTTACAAAATTCATTCTAAGCCCCCCAAGCACCCCCCATCCAATACCTTATCTATTGAATTCTATTTCCGTCCACATAAGCCAGTCATGCAATAAAAACCATACCTCAACAAATAAACTCATTCTATTGCCTTTTGATAGTAACTCTTAACACACAAAAAATATATATATGTACAGCTTATCATCCAACAAAGTGTAATGAAAGGAAATGTTAACAGTGTAAAGTTACGTAAAGCTTTATAACACAATGAGAGTGAGAGTCTGAATGGATGGATAGATAATGATGAATAAGTGAGTGAGATAGAGATATAGAGATATGTACAACACAACATAATATTGTGAAAAATATATAAAATATAATTAAGGACGATGTGAACAACAGCAGTGAATATTATGACAGAAGATAGAGACTAACTAACTTTGTGTTTATGGAAATAACAAAAGTTATAGTACCGCATTAATTATGCATTCAATCGCGGGTTGGTCGTAGACAACAACAACAACAACGCTTAGTTATCGTCATATGCTTCATAGTCATCCTCATCGTACTCTTCATCATTTTGCATCATGTCATCAAAATTATGCCCACGACGATCACGTTGTCTAGCTAGATCAATAAATTCATTTACTGAACCGTTCTCATAATCGTCAAAAATGTTACGATGTCGTCGCGGATATGAATCGAATGAATAATCGCTCTCTAATGACAATTGATTCTGTTCCTGTGGATGAAAATCATATGATTCATAATCATCATCCAAATATTCATCATCGTCATCATAACTGAGGTTATTGTCAGCAGAATCGACCAGCTGCTCCTCATCCTCATACAATAAATCATTATCGTCGTTAACATGATCTAAAAATGCTCTCATATCATCTAAATCAGTACCAAACTTGATGATGCTGCGTTTCATTCGATTAATGCCTAATATGCGATCTACATAACGTTGACGTGGTTTTATTATGCCCAATGGATTACTATCCATTGACTTTTTATTCTTTTTACGTAACATCTTCTCTTTTTGCTTTAATTTTGCCTGTCGTTCGGCCTTCTGTCGTGTCTTATCCATAACATTTGATTTGTGAACAATTGCGGCAATCATGTTGAGTAAGCGTTCGGATGGCGACAATACTTTTCTGTCATCATCAAGTGATATATATGGCTTTTGAGATTTCAGCCCCGAATAGGTGGAACCACGATAGACACGACGTAATGAATTTTTGTAGATATCATTACCAAAATTATTCTCAATGTCACGCTTTGCTAGACTAACTTCCTCAGAATTCAAAATAGTTTTCAACAAGGGATTCATTTCAACATCATCAGGACGAGAGGCTTCATCAATCATAAGGGACCAAAGGGAATTACCGAAAATTTTCTCAAATGAACTTTTTTCATTAACTGTCAATTCGTTAGTCTTTAATTGTGTAATTATTATGGGTATGAGCTGTATCGTACTTAATTCATCGAAATGTAAATTGTCTTGGACATCGGATGGGAGGTCTACAATGATAACGACAAAATAAAAATTTTATTTAATATAATTAAATTTTTATTGTTAATAAAATGAATGATATGTGGTGTGTGTTGGGGTTACAATGATATTGAGTGGTGTGAGAGCTTTTGTGTTGGGGTTACAGTGATATTATGGAAAATTTGGGTGGTGGGGTTACAATGGCTATTGAGATTGTTGTTTGGGGGGTATTAATTATATTAAATTTTTTTGGTAATTTTGAAAAATTTGAAAAATTAAGAAAAATATTGAAAAAATTGAAAATAGCTTGAAAATTCATATTTTGGCATTAAAAAGGATAACTTAAAGTTATTAAGACTAAGATACTTAAGAAGCATGAAAAGTGAAGTCAAAAATGTAGAACAAAATTGTCAATAGAATAAGAAACAAGTCAATTGTGATGAAAAAGGATTAGTTGTTAACTTGTTGTCATTGTCGTTCAATCTACTTTTTCTTCATCGTTGACGCTCGGTGTGTCGGATGGAATTTCCTCGTTATCGACATTCTTTTCGTCGTTGTCAATTGAGCGCATTTCATTGATTTCGGTATCAAGTGTAACATTATCATCATTTTCGTCGTCGTCATTTTCATCATTTACAGATGACTTTACATAATCATCGTATACGCTTGCCGGTTCATCTTCCTCATCATCCTCCAACTCCTCATCAACATTTTCATCTTGTTCGTCTGTTAAATTCCCAAAATCATTCGCGTCTTCAACATTATCGATTTTCATGTCATCCAATTTTGACAATTTGTCATTGTCAGGTTCGAGTTCCTCAACCGCAATCGAATCAATTGATTTCTCATCTTCATCGTCTGTATTGAATCTTGCATTATTGAATATATCATCTTGTGGTGCAACCGTGTCGGATGTATCGTCAGATTTTAATGTGTCTTTTACTTGCTCGACCACTTGAATCTGCAGGTCGTCACCATTTTTTAAGTCATCATCAAATGATCTTGCTGTATCTTGTTCATCAATTGATATTGGTTCATCTTCCTCGTCAAATGATCTTGCTGCATCTTCCTCATTAAATTTTGTTTCTTCGTCAACTGTTGAGTCTTGGACAGCTTTTGTATCTTCAACAGCTTTTGTGTCGTCAACTGTTGTGCTTTCCTCAACTGTTGTGCTTTCTTCTACTTTTGTGTCTTCTTGCACTTTTGTGTCTTCCTCAACTTTTGACGTCTGTACAACTTTGTGCCTTCAACAACTTTGATGCCTTTATCAACTTTAGCATCATTTTCATTTGACTTTACATCATTTCCATTTGACTCAACATCATTTCCATCTGACTTTACAGCATCATTATCATTTGATCTACCAACATCATCAACATTTGGCTCAACAGCACCATCAGTGATCACCAAATTATCAACATTTTCATCCATTCTCTTCATATCAGCATCCCATGCATAACTTGATTGGATACTATTTTGAAAGAAGCCATTTGGCGGGACTGTATATTGATAATAAGCTGGTGTTGAAGTATCAGGTTGCATCTGATGTGGCCATGTTGCTTCTGTCGGTTTCCATTGTATTGTCGTATATTCTTCAGTAGCAACTGGCACTGGTGTTGTTGTTGTTGTTGCTTCATTAAGATCAACAGTTGGTTCTCGTAGTTTCAACATTTCAAGTGTCGCTTGCAATTTATTAAAAACACTCTCAACTCGACTGTTGACGGCTGCTATTTTGGTGTTGACGGCTGTTACTTTTGACTCAATCAATTTATTAAAATTATCTTGTGCCTTCTTTAATGCGTTAGATACGGCGCCTTTAAAGTCAGTATTCATTTCGGCATCAAGTGTCGAATTATAAACGGCATTTAGCTCGCTGTTATCATCATCGAGTAATTGTCTTGACATATCCTCAAGATTCTCATCATAATCGATTGTCAGCTGATCTAAATTGATATTATCATCATCCATGCGTGCATAATGAAGTTGATGCTCAATCTTTTCCAATTTTTTATTAATGGAATCAAAAATTTTCGATGCCTTATCACCAACTTGCTTATAAACGTCATCGCCAAGCTTATTAATGTCATGTACACTTTTACCGACATAAACCTTAATGGCATTTACTTTATGCTCTATATTGTCAGTTACTTTTTGTATTGTCGCATTCAAATGCTTAATGATGGGCTTCTTATCACTCAAATTATGTTCATTTGTTCCGTGACTCGACAAATTCTCATTATGATTCACTTTATGCTTCTCATAATAATCTTGGCTAATATTAGAAATAAAATTTGGTTGATAATAATAACTACCTTGAATTGGTGCTGTTGCCACATTATGTTCTACCTGATAAGTTGGATAAGATGGATATACATATCCATAACTATTGTATGGTAGAACAAAAGGTTGTATATTATGATCAATAGGTTGTATTAATCCTTGTTGCTGTAATTTTTGTATATATGATGTCAGATCCTGTATAGCCTCACCATATTGTTGTGGATAGTAGACATGTTGATTGACAGCCACTTGCTCTGGTCGTTCTACATTTTCGAGTGAAGAAAAAACAATAAAAAAAATAAATATGAGAAACAATGGAAATATGAAAGTCAAACAAAAGCTGTACATATATCCATATATATACATATAAAAAAAAGCAGTTGAATGGAATGTTTGTTAAGAGACAATTAGTGAGTCGAGTTGTGTTCGAGGAAGGAAGGAAATTATTTATAGCTTCAACATCTACTCTCTTAGTTCTTTATTTACCTCATCCCATCCACATTGTGTTTTTCAATGGCACGTACACTAATGGGAGGGTTGAAAAATAAAAAAAAAGAAGTTCTCTTTCACTATTTATCGATTATGCACTTATGAACGTAAATGGATTGATAAATGGAATATATATAAAAAAGCTTTATGCTGTTATAAAGTTGTGTAGAACATCCATCTCACTTATGATGTGAATAGTTTAAATGGGTTTTAGTTTTTTTTTTTTTTGTTTAAGGTTGTTGAGAGGTTTATAGATGAATTTTTGGGAAATTGAGGAGATGATATCGAGTGGAAAATAGGATAAATAGGTATGGATATTTTGGGAAGCTTTGTGTGAAGGAGCTGATGATTATTGAAAGTTTGTGAAGAGATGTGTTGGACTTGTGTAGGTTTTGGGGATTTTTGAGAGAATTTAGGCATTATAAAATTTGAAAAATTATGAAAATTGGGAATTTAAGTCAAAATTAAACATAATGAGCATCAATAACTACAAAATTTCTTAAAATTTTGTCGAAAAATAGCAAAAAATTTAGGGTTCGGAAAAAGACTAACTGATAATCTACAGTTATTAACATGTAGATTATCTACAGAAAATCTACAGTTATCTACAGTTTGCAAACTGTAGATAATTTTTCAAATGAAAAAAGTCAGTTGAAAAAATTTGAAAATTTTGTAAACAAATAAATTTTTTTATTCTTTTTTCGCATCAAATACACTAAATTGTTGCAGGTTTCCATCACTAACAGTGTATTTAGGCTATAATTATGGTTTCATAACAATTTTTTTCTTGATATTAATCAATTTAACCAGTTTAAATTCCAAAAATATTTTTTGTGAATAATTTGTATGAAAAAGAGAGAAAAGTAGCAACAGGAGCTGTTTTAAGGATTGTTTAGCCAGTGTAGAATGATTTTACGAAAGAATTTCAACTTACAAGCAGTCCAAGACTCAGTAATGAAGAAATCGAAAAATTCATATTTATTTACGTAAATTCTTCGATTTCAGAGGTTGGTTATACCAAAAATTAGATTTGTGATGTGCTTATCTTTACTTCTGTTGAAATCAATTCATAAAGTGGTAAAATTGATATTAATTCATCAAAATAAATGAATTTTGAACAAAAATTTTAACTGCTATTTTTGATTTAAACAAAAAATCTACAGTTAGTTATCTACAGTTTGTAACTGTAGATAAGTGTAGATAACTGTAGATAACTGTTAATAACTGTAGATGTCCGAACCCTAAAAAAATTCTTAAATTTTGAACAAAACTTTCCAATTTTCTCAAATTTGCATCGAAAAACATCAGATAATTCCTAAATTTGCAACAATTAGAGCCAAAATTCTCAAGTTTACATAAAAATCAGTAAAATTTCTTAAATATTTCCTAAAAATCTACAAAAATTTCTTAAATTTTCATCAAAAATAGCAAAAATTGCATTTAAATTTGCAAAAAATGTCAAATTTTCATTAATGAAACAGAAGAAATAAACAATAAAATCCACAAAAATCATAAATTGCCGTCAATTTGAACAAACAAAGAGAATACTCATAAATATGGTCATTTAAGTGAGTGGGGCTCATTGTCTATCAGTCCAAGTTGCACAAAAATATCACAAAATCTTCTAAAATCACTCCAAACTTCTCCAAATTTAATCACAGTTTTCCAATAAAATTCAAAAATTCTCTTAAAAAGCATTCAAAACTTCTTTTCAAAATCCCAAACAATACCTCCTTAATCATCCCACTAAACCTTCACAAATCAACAAGATACCCATCTCTAAAAGTCACAAAATACAAAAAAACTTTCCATCCAATCCACAATAATTCATCTACACGTGAATCCAATTTATTTTCAGGCACCGATACCAAACACAATTTTTTTTTTTTACCCAATCTATCATGTGAATCTAGTATGTGTGGATAAGCATTATAACATAAA
Source organism: Chironomus tepperi (assembly GCF_022539635.2). Taxonomy (NCBI): domain Eukaryota; kingdom Metazoa; phylum Arthropoda; class Insecta; order Diptera; family Chironomidae; genus Chironomus; species Chironomus tepperi. The sequence continues at coordinate 18,061 of NW_027226268.1, forward strand.
ATGTCAATATCAAGCACAATATTGATGAATTCATCAATATACATGTGTACTTATATTGTAAATATCAAGGTTGAAGGATATTATCGATTTAAACTTTTTTTTCCTCGATAAATCCTTGGAATTGAATGTAGCTTAATGATTTTGGTAGTTATGACTATTTTAGCACGTGATTAGCACCACTTACCGATATGATTGTCACGATAAATACTCTTGGCACTTATTTGAGCACAAATTTGTAATGTGAGAATTAAGATTGCTTTATTCCACATTTTTATCACTTTTTAATATGTCTCTTGAATTAAATCACTTCTTATTCCTTTATAAACAATTTTAGCACATCCAAAAATAAAAACTTCTGTTAATGCATTTGTTGTGTCAGCACTTTGGAAACTGTTTAAAAGTTTAAGGATGTAATTTGCTTAAATAGTCTCGTACTCACAGAAACTTCCCCTATCTACCTAAACTCTCCTAAGAAACTTTAAAAAACAAATAAAAATTGAGAGTGAGAGACATGAGTGGCGGGGGAGGGGGGAGCAGGGATGAGAGAATCGAGACATAGGAAAAGGATAATTGCCTATCTCTTGTCAGGACATAAACAACAAAAAAAACTCAAATTCTTTCTTAATTACAATGTGATTTACCTGAAAATGTTAATGTCCCGCCCATGACTCTATCTCTATTCTATATACATATAGACATGTGATATGGTGCCATACTCTCATGTTATTGTTGTTGCTGAACGTGTGCCATTCACGAATCTCATTTTCTTAACCTTTTAGCAGCATTAAGGTATCGTCGAATGTTTATGTAATTTGACTTTATTGGGTGGCTTAATGGCTGACTCTGTGGTTGAGAAATAAATTAGTATATTGCTGTCTGGATGGGATATTATGGATGGTACTAAGTGGATATTTGGATGTTGGGTTGATGATTTGGATTTGATAGGGTCTAGTAGGTTGGAATCAAAGGAAATGAAGCTGATTCTAAGATGATTGAAGGAGCTGAGACTCATTATTGTCATGTTGAGTCGTTAAAACGTCAGTTTGGGTTAAAATTAAGTGAATGTAGCTCATTAGGACAATACAGACGTAATTGTGTGATTTGTAGACTTAAATGAAGTAATTTACTGTCTTATGGACCCAGTTGGATTTAGTTTCAATGACTGAGGATCAAGAGTACTAATATGAGACCTAGTTTAGTTCAATTCGAGTGATTTAGTTCTAAATGTTGATTTCTAGGGCACCATACCCTAGTTACAGTTTAATGTACGTTTGAGGATGTGATACACTTTAAGCCGACACCAAACTAGTCAATTCCACAAGATTAAATCATGCCAATCAATCGAAATCGCCAAATTCCCTTTTAAAACCCCAAAACTGCGCTTCATCCCTCTCAACTCGCACCAACACCACCAAATCTACTTTACCTCCTTGTTGATCTTTAAGTTACCTTTTTTTTTTCAAACTAATAACACATTAAGACATTATTACATTATCGATGACAATGCCATTTCCATCTCTCTTACTCCGTCTCACTTCCTCTTTTTTCTCTTTATTTATGTCTTCTTCTTGCTGGTTCCTCAATCAATTAAAAAAGGGATGTTGTTGTTATTTTAGTACAAGAACCACTTCAGTTACTGTTGACATTTAGATTATCATCAATGTTCATTTAAAATGGAATAATTTTAAAAGCAACGACGACGACGACTACGAAGAACATAAAGGAGAGCATGATGCAGAGACAAACGTAGATCAGTATAGAACATTATGACAGACACATAGTCGGTTTCATTGACATGTCAGTACAACAACAACATTACGTCAGGAGACGCCGAGACATATTGAAAATAAAATGTAGAGTTTTTTTGTGTGTGGCATAGATGACTAGGGATAAAATATTCTTAATGACGGTTCCTTACGCTCTAATTTTCATGAATAAAAAATTATTCATCACGTTTCACTTTAAAATTTTTTTATTCATTTTTTAGAGTATTTTATGTTTTTTTTTGGTGAGGATCTTTGGCAGGGATGGGTAACCTACGTGCCGCGGCACATGAAAATGCATCCAAAAATGCCATAAATCATATTTCGCGTGCAATTTTGATCAAGCCTTACCAACAAGATGTCCCACAAAAAACCAAAGGTCCCCCACCCCTGATTTACAGCCACAAAGCATGAGATAGAATTTTAATTCAAGAATTATATTTTGTCTGTCTTATTTTCTGTCTTAGATGTGCAATAAAATAGCTATGGAATTTCAATTTAGCACAATTTTGTGTTGGGAGAAATCAAAATAGAACATTTTCTGGTAGAATTGTTGAATGAATTGGAATTGATTTACGAATTGGAGCAGATTTTGAGAAAGAAAAAAAAAAATTGTGTATAGTCTTTAAATTGTACTTTATGTTGTGTTCTTGATTTTATAATTGAAGGGATGGGAGGATTGGGGTCGTTGGAATGGATTGATTCGATTTAAAGTGATATTGGGTATTAATTGAGGGTTGACATGGCTTGGTGGTGGGAAAGTCGCTTTATTGATGCTTTAAATACTGACTCTGGCGGCACATGATGAAGGAGTGACTTGAAAGTGACGAAAAATTCAACTCTAGACCGATTTGAGTCTGGTTTGAGCCCGGAGTTGTCACTTCTTTAACGTCATTCTTCCAAGAATTTACGAGTTCAAAACTCAAATTTTGTCCATCGAATCATTGAATTCAGAACCAAATTCTCAACAAAAAAATCATTATTCACAATTATTCAAACCGAGGACCCACCCAATTCTTCTAAATTCCCCCCCAAGAATATTAAAATGATTTGCAATTTTATTCTATTTCTGGCTTTACATAATTGCCAATGCTTCTTCGTTTTCCTTATTTTCTTTTCATTTACATTCATCCCAATAATTTCATCCTATGTAAACCCCAAAAAAAAAACATTCAAAACAGATACACAAATGAAGTACACAATCATAAAATTCTAATGAAATAAAAAAAAATGAAAATCAATGACATGAGAAATTCTGTTCAATATTTTCGTTCCTATTTTGTTCCTCTTGAACTTCATTATAAAATCGTCTTAAAAATATTGTTTTTTGGGGGGCTGCTTTTATGTTGGGATCTGAAAAACACAGCGTGATTGTTGTGCTGAATTTTGACGACATTTTCATTATTTTTATATTTTGTTGTCAGAAAAATAAGAGAAATGTGCACACGTTGGTGAGCTGTTGATGCTGTTCAAAGCAGTGTTTTTTGCTTGGTTTTAGTAAAAAATGTGATTTTGTGGTAGACTGAGGAGAACAGGATGTTTTGCTGACGTGTAATTTACATTTTGAATTAATCTTTTGTGATTAATGGATGTTGTAGATTAGGTTGAGGTTTTGATGGTCGTATTGTGTTGCATGAGTACTAAGGCATTTGCAGGCTGATCTACCATCACTTGACCATCAATAAGTGTCTGTTCTACTAGCTATGTGGTCATATCATGGACCATGCATCACAAAATCACTGGAAACTCAAAATGCAACTTCAATTCCTACAAGATCCGCGAATAATAAATTAATCAGACAATAATCATCAATTTATGGTCAACCAAAGCCACACCTAACATACCAAAGGTCTAGACTATCATTTTATGTAACCTGAATTTTCTCTCAATTTCAAATTACGTCAACGACTCCCAAGTTAATATTGTCGCGAGAATCAAATTCTCATCAAGCTAGTTTTCTTGTTGATCTATCAAGACTAGACATATTCCGGCTAGTCAAGTAATTCTTCAAAATTAATATCAATATTGTAGCAAGCAACATAATGACTAATTATATCCATCCATTCATCAATTTAATGTTTCTATAATTTTAACAAGTGTACCCAAAGACTATAACATTTAACGACAAAATCAATCAATTATTTCAAGCCCAACATCAAATTAATTAACAAAAAAAAAAATTTTTTACTAATGATCGATTCTTAATTAATTGGATAGAAATCAAAATATTTGCCCATAAAATTTATTCAAGTTTCTATCAAACCAGCATAAAAAAAAATTTCAATTTCTCCCCGCCGAGCAACTCAATATAGACATGCAAATAAATTTCAACAGATTGCTTGACAAACTGACTCGAGACTGTTACAGAAATTAATTGTAAACACCAATGATGGGGCGGGTTGTTAATGATGTTTGGCATTTTTGGTGGGAATGGGGGAAGTTAGAGAAATTCTGTAGTAAAGATTTTGGGTTTTTGGGGACAAGTTTAAGATTCTGGAGTTAGTTTTGAACTTCTGGAGTCAGTTTTGAGCGTCTTGAGTCAGTTTTGAGCGTCTTGAGTCAGTTTTGAGCGCCTTGAGTCAGTTTTGAGCGCCTTGAGTCAGTTTTGAGCATCTGGAGTCAGTTTCGAGCTTCAAGGGTCAGTTTTGAGCTTCTGGAGTCAGGTTAAGACCTCTAAAGTCATCTGAAAGACACGCAAACTAATAATTCCGGTACATAATTGCTATATTGCCACCCAGAAGCTGTAATTAAGTGCATACCCAGCCCCAAGCTAGCAATAAACCGAAATCAAGCCGACAAATTCATTTTTTGACTTTTCGAATCTGATTTAGGCTATTAAAGTCAGTTTTATGCTTCATTCACTAAATTTAAGGATCCTTGGACAGACTTTAGATACTAATATGTCCTTGACCCTTCTTTTGATGCTCTCCTCAGCTTATTAACTCTATATAAATCAGTTTAATATCAAAATCTAGTCACTGAAGTTAACAAGCCTAGTATAATTCACAATTGTACCTTCATATCATCTCCAAAACGCTCTCCAAGCAATATAAAAAAAAAAAAAAAAAAACAAGAAAAAAATTTTTCGTCACACAAATCAAAATAATGAGAAATTAATGGAAATTCATTTCTACAGTCGTTATAAATGAGCGGTCTGGGAGGCGGTTATATACCGTGTGGGATGAATATGAAATGATCATTAAGGATATTTGAATAAATAATTTTATTTCAATTATATAACATTACATCATTATAGTCAATACCGAGTCGCACTTACTTGATCGTCATCCTGACGAGACTTATAAAGTCACACGACACATTTCCTATCCATTGTGAGACTTTAACATAAATAAATGTAATTTTTATCTACAATCATAGATAATTTTAAAGTGATATTTAATGCAGTACGTCCATAAGTAATGCGAAACGAATTTTTAGTGCCGTAATCCTAATTAAGTTCCTTTTCAGTCAAAACCAAAACAATAGTCAGACTATTTATGTTTAAATGACCATAAAAAAAAATATTTAAAAATAACAACAACAAGGAACAAAACAAAAAAAGGAGCAGGCACTTGATTGAATGTAATATACGTAATGCTTTTGTCGTCATAAGAGAGAATGAGCAGCCACGAAGAGGAAGAGACAAAATGGGAGAAGAAAAGGGGGAAAAGTCACAAAAAAAAATTATTTTTTATTATATGTTTATATTCCGACTAGGCTGGAGACAACACATTTAAGGATATGAATTTCTTTTAAATTATCAACGGAACCAGATAGAATAGCGCCAACTTGAACTTTGCAATTTTGTCAAAATCCATTAAGGAGTAGAAGAAAATTTCTCAACTATTATTGTTGTTGTTTTTGTATTGGCTATGACTGATAAATGGCTAAATGTATGAGGGATTTAAAATGATTTTTTTGTTATCTATTGTGTTATCATCTCCTTGTGACTTCCTCTTTGGAATATGGATAAGGAATAATTCAAGGTGTAAAGTGATTTTGGTGATGTTTGAGGTGATTGACGCATTTTCTTAGGCGTTTTTGGGGGATTGAGTGAAGGGGTGCTGTAGAAGCTGCTTTGAATAAGGTACTCACGATTGACTATGCAATCAGCAATAGATCACGAGGATGGCTAAATAATTCATGAAAGGAAGCTGTTGATAGAGAAAGTTTTGGATATTGTGTTGAAAATTGGGAAGAAATAGCCATTAGGTAGCGATAGGGTTCAAAAATGAGAGGTTTTGACATTAATATTGTTGAAAAATTGAAAAATCGGAGTAAATTAATTAACGTTTTGATCTTAAACCTCCATCACACATAGTATGATCCATTTCTGATTCTAAAAATCAATAAGGACAATCCGACAATAAGGAACAACCCGATAGGGTTCATAATTTGAATTTTCTAAGTCTTGATATTGACAAAATCTCAAGTTTGAGACAATCATGTGTATTTTAAGAATAATCTCGTTGTCTTGAGAAATCCTAATCTTAAACCATTAGTCAATACAACGGCGTAACCAGAAATGGGTGTTCAAATGTTTTTTGGAATAAATCGCAGGCATTAATTGAGATTTTGGCATTTTTGGTGGAAAAAACCATAGTAAATTGAAGAATTTTAACTAAAAATGATATAGGGGTGTG
>NW_027226269.1:0-25046 GCF_022539635.2 Chironomus tepperi
TTAAAGGCTCCGTCACGGAACTTTAAATGCTCCGTCCTGGAACTTTAAAGGCTCCTTCACAGAACTTTAAAGGCTCCGTCACGGAACTTTGAAGGCTCCGTCTCGGATCTTTAAAAACTACGTCACGGAATCTTAAAAGCTTCACTTAGCCTCATTTGTTAATACCAAATAGAATCCGCATCCGTTTAACGACCATTTAGCTGCCAAAAATGAGCAACTTTCATCTAATGTTAAAAAAGTTTGTCGGAACCGTTAAAACTACTTGACTGAGACTTCTACCAAATTTCTGCATTTGTGTCACTCGGGCAACAATCTCAATGAATTATTTATGTAATTAAATTTATTTATGTATGGAATTTGATAATACAAAACTTTGTGGATGCTAGAAATTGTCAAAACTATGCATGTTGGCTAAATCTACATTTATGTAATTAACTTGTTGAATAGCTTTATTTTGGGGAGGATTGAAATAATTTTGGTTGTATGATACATACCTATTTATATTAAGCTCTTATGTAAATATGTATGTAATTTGGAGAATTTGTTTGAAAATATTGTGATATGATTTAGAATAAGATCACGTGAGTGGGTACAAGGAGCTCATAGGAGGAAGATGGTTGGTGTTTAAACATTGGACTTGGAATTGATGATCGGCAAGTAGGGAGTATTTAGGCAGGGATCAACCTATCCTCCCCATCCGTTTTTAACAATAAATCTTCAATTTCCTGAAATTTTTCAAATTCTGAAAATGCAAATCAATTCACAGAATTTTCCAAAATTCAATCCAGATTCCCACCACATTTCACACCAATCCTTCCATACTCAAAATTCATAAATTCTAATTTAATAACAAAAAGCTTGAAAACAAAACAATTCCCATGATTACCTTTTAATATCATTTTAACAATTCCGATTCAATCTAAACACATTTAATTAAATATTCAGTAAAAAAGAGCTTATAAATTTTATTATTTTTTTTCTTATTTCATCTATGCAGCATAAAAACAAACAACATTAAATATGCAAAATGATTTTTTAATTGTTCCGCTAAACATTCTATTAGGTATGCACAAGGAAAAAGGAGGAAAAATATGGAATAAAATTATTTGCATCACAAAATCTAATTAAATTTAGTCTCTACTTTTAAATATGCTGTACATGGCAAGTGAGTGGCTTGATTTATATTTTAATAATTGCATCTATGGAAAATGTGATTTGCAAGTTTTATGCTTTTTTATGCCACGATTAGGATCAGAAAATGCAGGCCATAATTGCAACGATTTAAGGCGTGTTTTCATAATAAGGAACGTTTTAAATGGATCATTACCTTTGTTTTCTCAATTTAACGGTCATTAGAAATTCAAATTATATTTCGTTAAGTTTATCGAAGCTTGGAGTCAACTTCAGGGTGATCGGATTATTTAAATCCGTACATTTGGAAAAAGAAGCATTTTAAGTGATTTTCAATTAATTTTAGTGGTTTTTAAGCATAAATCAGTGAAAATAATATTAAAGAAGCAAGACTAAGTCACAAAAGATCGATTCAAAGTGGAAAATAGTGAATAGAATCAAAGAAAAGTGAAAATTTAACAAATTTAAATTTTTTGACATCAAAACAAAATCTTTTTGTGATAAATCAACTCAAATTCCCTAACTACTCCCTCAGGTACGTACCATAACATCAAATTAACTCCACAACCATGTAAATCCACCCAACAATCATCCGTGAAAAGTTAATTTATACGAAATTTATGGTCAAAATAAATGATTTTTTAATGCGCAACCTGCAAGCTCGAACTGAACCGAAAATAAAAGCTACATTGCCAACATTCCTCGGTAATTGCATGCCTGGTTCTCTTTTTTATACACTCAAGCCACGAAACAAGCATACAAGTTGGAATTGAATAGAAATAAAAAATTAAACGAATATGTGATTATTGTTGGCTGCTAAAGCCAATTGGTGAATTGTGAATGTGCATAATGAATGAGAAAATTTTCATCGTTGAACAAAATTTGGCAGAACTCCAATTTTTGAGTGTTTGGAAAAGGAACTGTTGCTTCTGTTGTAGAACAGGAATAATGCTGTTGAGATGAAAGGAAGGAATTTGTTTGAAATTAAATGAAAAATGCTGGAATTTTAGGAGAATTTTTTGTGGCTTTTCATCAATTTCAAACTTTTTTAGAGCTTTTAAGCACCAAAAGCTTTTCAGTGCCAAATAAAATGTTTAATTTCAGCATTAAATTTATGTCTACATTTGTAAAGTCAACCTAAAGTAGAATCAAGCCATACATTGGCAAGTCTATGATTTGATTGTCTTCTTCGTCTACAATTTCCTTCAAATCTAATTGATTTTCCAATTTTTCCATAACAAAACCATTTAACAACACATAATTCAATAAAGCACATTATTGTTTGGTGTGAAGCTATAAATTTAATGAAATTAACATCCAAGTAGAAAATTTTTGTAATCAAATTTATTGAAAACCCGAGAGACATGTCGGAATTGGACAATAATACGTGATAACTAGTTAAAGGCAAGTTCATGTCAAGTTAGTGACTAGTTCCAACGGTTTAAGGAGGGGAAATGGATTTTTCGTCGCAAAAATGGGACGAAGTCAGTTGTCTTGGTGCCATCAGGGCAATATAAGACTATGTCTCATCGTCAATATGACGACTTAGCTGTGCCTTAGCAAACACATTGTACTTCTCGGTAATCAAGCTATAAAAGTGAAAATCCGTGAAGGTTAGACAACAAAGCTGCAAAAATTGCTTTCATTAAATTACCATGAAGCTAAAATGAGCAACATTTAAGGCATTCCTTCCCAAAATATGTCTCAAAATCGACAAAACTCAATATGACTCACAGTACATTCATTACGATACCAAAATGACACATTAACTCTCTTTACCATCCACGTACAACTACCATATACGTAAGTCGTTGACTAAAATTGATTAAATTCCCATTTTGCAGGCACAAAAGCTCACACATTTCCTTTCAAAAAAATTTTCACTTCTTATTTTAATGCGAATGTGACAGCCGCGAATACGATAAGCAAATTTATGGCAATGGCATTGAAAAATGTAAGAAAACAAATTACAGCTATTATTATTGTGAGTATACAACTGTGTACACAATAAAAAAATTGTTAGTATGAGAAAGAAATAAATGTTTTATAAAGGCATATTAATTGCTGTGTACGGAAGGAAGTTGGAGAGTCTCTGGTGGTATGGCGAAATTTTGTTGACATTGGACTTGAATTGGTGGAGAACAGGGAAGCCTTGTTTGGATATTTGGAAAAGTTTTTATTGTTAATTCATGACAATGGCTGTTGACGTTAGTGTTTGAGGATGTTGGTGATTAAGGATGTTGATTGTTTGATGAAAATGAAGTTTTGTCATTCAGTGTTAGGCATTTAACGCTTTTTAGGCGTCTTTGATCTATTCAGAGTCAAACCTACTCTAGCAGGCAAACAGAGTGCTTTTAAAAGCAGAGCAATGCTCACAAGCATGCTCATCTAGGATATTTAAGATAAATAAGCTCTCGAGAGCATGCACTTTTCTGTTAGGACTCATATCAGAAATTCAGTGTCCATTCTTCATTGTAAAGCCACAATCTTAAACTTTTGCATCTAAACTGTCCTTCACAGCATTTTTATACCTTAATTTTGCTTGTTTAGCTATTTTCAAAGTCAAACTCAATTAGTCAACCCTGCCTAACTCTGACTTAACGACCTCCAAAATTCCCAAGAACCAAATCATCCATCAAAAACACAAAATTCTCCAAAACCTTCAAGCATTCAATGTTTATTGCCCATTAACATTATGAAATATTAACGACCTTGTCTTCATTAAGATTAAGATTTAAGGATTCGAAAAAATAATTACTTTATTTGTACAAGTCCGCGAAATGTCGGAAGCTTTTCGATAGTTTATTGTGTGCGTTATCGATAAGAAGTTTTGAGTTATGTGAAGGGAATCGATTAACGGTAATTTGACATGAAATGGGGGAGGTTGGGAAATGATTTTGGAGGTGATAAGGTAACGATCTGTAATAGGCAAAGAGCATGATTTCAAGGTTCAAGAGGACGGCAACGGTACCTAAAAGTGGTCCTTTTTTCAATTAGTCCTATTTGCCTTGTTAGTGGATCTTTAAGAAACGGCTGCAAATTACGTAATTTTCAATTTCAATCATCAAAACACTTCAATCAATAGTTTTAAACATTTTTGGTTTCATAGAAAACATCTCAAATAATTAAATTTCTTTAAAACTTCAAAATATTTTTACCATAAAGGATCGGATTTCTGAGTTCTTATTTCCTAGAAAAGAATTCATTCATCTTTTTATGAAGATTTCAAGAGGTAGATTTGTTGATAATTACAGTTTTAAAAGATTCTGTTATTTACCGTTATTTATCTTCTAGGAAAAGTACTGAAACCCTTAAAGTTAAAGCAATTTTTAAGAGATTTTTCCAAGATTTTTCAATTAAAAGCTTTTAAAAAGTTTTAATTTAGAAGAATTTATGTAGTTTGGATGTTGAGGATTTTGGAAAATTTATGGCGCATTTTTGGTAAGACCAGTTACTTTTAGTTTGAAATCATTACTAATAACGAGACTTAATATTAGACTTCGGCCAAGAACCACAAGACTACGTTTATATTCGGAGATCTTCAGTTTTCGACTGCGACTTAAAGCTTTTTTAAGGCTGCAGGTCATCAATTTTTATCCTGCAGCCTTGGATGAATCTCCTAATTAATAGTTTTAATTTTCATTCATATTTCATATGTAAACAAGCGTGAAGTTAGCTGCAACCAAGAAAAACAACCTTCTTATTTTGAATTTTAAAAAACCGTTACAATTTTGTTTTATTTTAATTATTATTACGGATTATTACTAATTAAATACTGATCTATGACAAAAATACGTAAAAATTCGGTCAATAATGTCGAGCACTTTCTTTGAATGTCAGATGAACAGTGTCAATGTCTTGTATTAAACAATATCTAACGTAATTTACAAATTTTCAGAAATTCTCCTATTCAATTCATTACCCAATTCACCTTCTCTACCAAAAACAGTTCAATAACTTACCGAAAATTACCAAATAATACAGTAACATCAATAAAGTTCCCCCACAACATTAATAACATCAGACACAATCATCAATATTGTTAGTGAAAATTTTATAGCATCAAATTACGAGTAGCGAATTAAAGTGTAATTAATTAAATTGTTGGAAATTAACGAGTTATTTAATCTTTAAAATATCCACCAGAAAATATATTTCAATTAGTTATAAATGAAAAAATAAAATCGAAAAAGTTTCAAATGAAATGGGAAAGGACACTTGATACTCTTATCGGATGGACCAAACACAGCGTTGTGTGTCTCAAATTCCACGATAATAAGGATCAAATAGCTACACTTAACTGACGTAATCGCGAAGGTAAAATCAATTAATTTTAATTTTTTATCAACCATTAAATTAAACATTGGCAAGTCAAACCCTTTTCTTTAGCCCATCAAGCCATAAAGTTTTTAATTCATAAAAACAGCAAAAAAATAATTTAATTCAATTAAAGATGGCAAAAGTATTAACAAGGGTAGACGGGGGTGACTCTTCCCAAAGTTTGTTGGTCCTTTCATTGAAAAAGTTAAAATTTTTCTTTCTTTTTGTAATCAAATCCAATTTTGCAATTAATGAAAATGAAACAATAAAATGGAGGTGAAAAAGAGAGAGGGAGAAATGAGAATTGGACGGTAGGATGTGAATTGTAATGATGGAGTTTAAGGCGCATTTGGTGGTGATGATTCAGTTTTGCAGATTTGTTACAAATTACTAACGTTAGTGATGCAATTTAGTACTCTTAATGATACAAAACTGATAAAAGTTCATTAGTATGACAACAAGAGGGATAGCAAACCCCAGTTAGATAGACTATTCAACAAAATTTGCAATTAATTACGTTATACTGTCTTTGTGCACATTTTGACGAACAAATCTAAAATTTTCTTTAAATTCATCATCAACATTAAGTGATGTCGGATCCATTGATCTCATTTAAATTACCCTGCTTTACTTTATAGCTCAATTAAATTACTCCACCTTTTCTTACGTTTTTGGATCATTGAGATCCTGAGTTACGCGCAGGACGTTTCGCAGTTAGTAAATGTTTAATTAATGAAGGTGTTCCTGGCCTCTGCACTCAGTAGACTTAAAGTTTATTGTGGGATCAGAGAACCACCTGTCTTTGATGACATTACTGCCTGTAGCCTACCTGTAGGACATCATTTCCAATTCAATTGATTCGAAAAGGAAAATTGAATATTTCTCCTGCCGAGATTTGAACAGAATATCGTAGGGTCATTATCGCATTAATTAAGTATCGAAGTACTGAACCAGCCCTCTACCAAACCACTTCGACTCAAATAAAAACCAGACAAAATGACGAATTTACTCCAATTTCATACACAAAACCCTCAAAAAATTCTCAAAATAAGAAGTAAAAAATTTATTCATTTCGTAATTTGCAAGAAATAATTAACGAGTTTAAGATAAAGTTGAGGTGGATTTGAAAGGCAGACGATATTACCTTGATTTATCTACAAAGTTTTAAAGTATTTTGATTTAAAATCTGTCAGAATTGATAAAAGAAATTCCTTCAAAACTTTAAATTGTCTAATTCAGATTGAAGATAAAAAGAAATATTTATTTTTAAATCGCCTTAAATTCTCGTTCATGCCCGCGTTTTGTAATTTATTGTGCCTTACGGGAAAAATTCTTTCATTTTTCACAACAACAAAATAAGAAGCAAAATAAAGCAAAATTTGTTGACTTTTTTATTTACAATTGTCACATAAAAATCCACAGGGACTTGAATTGTGTGCTTATGCTCAACATTTGTACAACACAATATACAGAAGGAAATAAAGCATAAACTAGGTCGCGTTATCAGACAAAATAGCGGGAAATTTTTCAGGTACAGAATATTTTCTCGCGTGTATTTTGAGCTTTGAATGCTTTATGTAAATTTGATTTTAACAAAAAAGCAAAAAGTTAAACATTTTTGTGACGTGCGACAGCGTAAACTTTTCGGTCAGAGAATGTTTCTTGTGTAATTAACTTATTAATGAGTTTTGAGATATTTTTTCTTGATATTTCTTTTTAACTTTTTGTGATTATTGTGAAAAGTTTTGTTTTTTATTCAGGATTTATAATTGTGATAAAATAGAATTTATTGTTTGATTATTTAAAAATTGTCGATTCTCGTTGATTCTACTGAAGTTGACTCAACTCATGTTGGCTCAACTCAAATTGACTCGACTCAAGTTGACTCAACTCAAGTTGACTAAACTCGAATTGACTCGACTTAAGTTGATTTGACTAAATTGACTCAAATTAAGCTTTCTTAACTCAAGTATGACACAACTCCACACAAAAATCAAATCAAATCTCAAGCTCTGCATTAACGCTTAAAATGTATTTCAAAGCTCAATACAATCAGCTTCAAGTTTGCTCTACGAATTTAATATTTTTAAAGCATTTTTTTCTCTCTCATCGCAAACATTAACATGAAGCCACTTTGACAAATGAAAAGACCAAAGGAAATTTATGATAGCTTTTTATTGTTTCATTTGCAATAATATTTAATGCGATGATATGCAAGGGTTGAGAATAATATGATGTGTGACAATTAAAAAACCTTAAAATTTGTTGTGAATATGATAAAATTTTGATTGTTCTTATAATCTTATATAATTCATTTGTATTGCACAATCAATCTTAAATCCGTCACTAAACCATCATGACTCTAACTTGGTGTCCAGATTCGTTTTAATTCAGCACCAAATCATACTTTCAGATTTAAACCGAATCCAATACCAAGTCAGTATCACGCTGAACTAGGACTGAATTTCTGATCGATTAACCAATTTGTGCTTAACTGGCAAGACTCTGACTTGGTGCGATTTAAACTGGCTTTTGGATTTAAATCAATCAGGTAATACGCCAGAGTCACGCCAGTCTTGGGCCGGATTTCTGATCAATTAACCGTTCTGTTCTTTTTAAACAAGTGGTCGATACAGTCTATTGCAATCTGAGCATCACTATATGAACTAAGACTTATGATTACTAAGCCTAATACTTGATATCAAAATGATCTTATATCCCAACAGACAAGGAGAATGCTCCTGACCATCTTCATTTAAGTGAGTATGCTCATTGTCTGATACAGTATACTTTAAGACTTCCCATTCCCTGACATGAGACCTATAAATTCTCCATAACAATCACCAGTGGATAAACACAAGCTGTGCTCTTTGGTGTATTTCAGTCACACAAAAAATAGCATAAAACTGAGAGCAAAAATTTATGGCAAATGCGAAATATCATTAAAATGTATTAAAAATGTCAACAAACAGTCATCAAAGTAGAAATGATGAATTTATGTTTATGCTATGAAGATGAAAATGGCAAATTAAAGTCAAAAATTGTGAAATAAAGCTTTTTGTAAGTTTTGAAGAATTTTGAAGCTTTAAAGCTTATTTTCAATAATAACAAAATCAGTCATTAAAAATCATTTAAAAATCCAAACAATTTGTTCCTGTCAGAGGTGTAGCCAGGAATATTTTGAAGAAGGGTGAGGGTAGGTTTGCCCCTCCCCTCTGAATACACCCCTGCCTCCAATTTTATCCATTAATTACCATTTAAACGTCAACTTTTTTTAATTAATCTACTTCTTCATATCCACCAATCTCGTCCCATTTCAAGGCATATCGTCATGACATTCAATGGAATATTCTTCAACATTCTCCAGCACCAAGGCTCTGTCTATATTATATATATTTAATTAATCTCATAAAAAAATGAACAACACGAAAAAAAATTGAGCAGCAATAAGCTTTTCATTCACACCAGATTCACTCGCAATTAGTCATTATCCATTCGTTTATTATTGAAGGTATTCAGGCACGAAATGCTTGTCGTTTTGTTTATGAGTACCATCAACACGGAATGAAAAATCGATTTTAATATTATGTAGTCGACTGTGGATAAGTTGAGGCTGATGGGAAGCTAATGTAATTGTTTTGTAAGGTATGAATGGATTTTTGAGGTTGGAATTAAGAAAAAGAAATTAGTAAGAGATGTATAGAAGATTTAAATAAGATTAGTACAAGTATTTATTATTAGTCTTGAAAAGTACAATTTAAGCTTATTTGTCTTTAGATTTAGACTATAATTATTCCTTCCTGCTGTTTCGCTTTAGATTTAGCCTTTATTTCTCCTTCTAATGTTCTTTTACGAGCTAAAACCTGAATGAACTTTCTGTATCACACTTTAGATTCGCGCTGAAAATTGTTAAAGTTCAAGCTTTGACCTTCAATTCAAATTTTGAACTTCCGTTACTTTTTGTGTCGTAAATTTCGGTTAATTTTGCTTTTATCTTAATTTTCAATTTTCAACTACTGTTCCAGAGTTCAAAGTTAACTTGGCTTTTGTATGGAGTCGAGTCAATTTTTCTGAGTCAAATTTGAGCACTATATTATTCCAACCGAAATTGGCAGTACTTTACATATTCAAAAAGTACAATTGAGTCCTACCAACGTTGTTTCCACCATAAAATGACAATTCCATTAATCCCTAATAATCCCAATTTTCCCAAAAAAATAATTGCAAACTCAACAACCGAAAATTGATAATGAATATTTTTTGCAGCATAAACATTTTCAATTACAAAATTAAATCAGCAAATCAGAATATCAAGCTTCAAACAATTGAATGAAAAATTTCTAGTTGAACAAAACCAAATTGTCAATAAGCGAAATTCCTATTTACGATAATGTGATTTTGAATAAATTGAACAATTAATATTTAGTACTGATGTTTTTAGCTGTAGTTTTTGTAATAAAACCAATTACAACTGGTTTTTGAATTAATTCAATTGGTTTTTAAGGGAAATATGTTTATAGAATTATAAAAATCATAAAAACTCACCATTGTGACAAAACCTTCGAGTCTATGCTGAACATTGACGTATTCCTGCCGCCATCAGATCCACCAAAACGCATGTCAAAGCTGTCAGTCTCCATGCTTGATTTTTAATTCTTTATTTTTTTCACTTTCAAAACTTTCAAAATTATTTCTTTTTTGTCTTATTTCAAAAATTGTCAATCACTTTAACGTGAAAATTCTCATTTTTATCATGATTTAGTCACGGATATTAATGAATATCTTATCATAATCCACTCATTCTTCCCTTTTTTTGTGTAAAGGACACTTTTTTTTATTCACAAAAGTTTCTTGCTGACAGTTTCCGTTTAATAAACTCACGTTCAACGCGAGGATGAAAAGTTTCTTTTTTACTTGTGCTATTTGCTGCTCACAATGACAAGGATGCTGATGGTTCAAGATGAAAAGTTGATAAAAAATTTCTGAAATGAAAAAGATGAAAAAAAGTTTTAAGAATTTTCAAGAATCTTCGGTTATTGACAGGCATTTAGAGTGATTTTTGTGGAGATAATAAGGAATTTAGGCAGTTTGTCGTACAGAAAAGTTATTCTGCAGTAGTGAGCAACCTGCTAGATGTCTAAATTGAGAATTTGTACAAGCTTTGTGATTCAGCCCGCAATAGTCAGATGAAAAGCATTTTGCAGCCTAGACTTTAAGTCGGAGCATGGTTCTAGTAAGTAAGTGAGTACCGTGGCACACTAGGGTGCCACCAAAAATGCCATGAACCTTATGCTGTCTGCAGAATCGCCCAAAAAATGAAAATTTTCCCACCACTGATTTACCAAATTCTTTCAAAATTCTTCCAAAAATTAACAAAGATTGCTATGATAATTCCTTTAATTAGCAAATAATCCTTAAAATTCTCAGTATTTACTTCTTTAATCATTAAATAAATTATGATTATTATCCCTGAATTAAACAAAACTTTTTTTTACATCCCAAGACACATCAAAAGGAAAAGTAAAAGTTTGATGAAAGAAGCAGCATAAAATTGTTAATATTCTTTCCACTCGAATTTCTATGGAAATTGAAGGTTTTAGATTCGTAAATGTGAGGTTGCTTCTAGACTTCTAGATTGCCTCGAGTGACACAAATGAAGAAGAGTTCATTAGGGACCTTTTAAAGCTCTGTTTAAGCTTCTTTATTAACAATAAATTGAAGGAGATCAAGATCAGAAGGAAGTGGAGGTGGATCAATCACATTTTAAGGAAGCATGACGGAAACATTGCATGACAAGCATTGATTTGCAACTTAAAAGGCAAAAGGATAATCACTTGACATGCAACAGTTGCAGAGCAACAACACGAGAATCTAGCAGAAATAGCCGTTTTATCTAGGAACTCTTTATTGATGTCATATTCACATTGGATCAAGAGGAGCTAATCATCATCAAATTGAAGCAGCTATCATGAGGCATCTAAATGGGTGTCATAGAGCTCCGTTGAGGACCCTTCTTCATTTGTGTCGTTCGGAATACTCAGTTAAAGTGGCAAAAACAACCAAATTTGTCAAGAGACCACAACTTGTTTTTGACCATACCCTGCAACCTTCTGCAACATTGCAGTATATGCCGATCGTGTCTATTAAGCATATCGTTTGTCAAGAATCCAGACGACGAAGTCGACTTGTCGACTTGAAGTGTGTATAGAGTCGAATGGAATCAAGTCGACTTCGAGCTTTACAAGAATCTCACCCTCATCCACATTCAAACTCCAGTCTCAAAACCCAGACATAAACTTTATTTTAAAGCTAATCCTTCATGACCTTCCTCATGATCATATTGCTTATCCCCCATCCAGCATTCTTATCATGCATTCAAGAAGTAATCATAAATAAAATATTTCAAAATATCATATGACTTGGTACGAGTATCATTAAAAATTATCATATGATACACATAACAACCATAACTGAATTCATGTCTGCATGAGAAAAAATGCATATTTTGCCTTACTGTATCCAGCAAAATGCAATTTATCCGAGTCAAAAGCATAAATATTCATTCAGATACTTAAAGATTCAAGTTTCTGGATGAAATGCTGCTTCAGAAAAATAAAAATTTACATTTTTTAAGAAATAAACATTTTTCTGGTCTTGAAAAGTTGCTGGCATGAAAATTTAAAGGAATGAAAAAAGAGAGATAAATTGTCAGTGTCAAATGAGAGTTAGAGGATACAACATGTGGAAGTTTAAGCTGTCAAAAAGGCAAACTTGGAGGAAATGGGGAAAATTTCTCGGAAGTGTTGAGTGTTCATGAGAGAATTAGAATTGAGTTTTTGGCAGAATGGAAGTTTGGATGATCATTATCAGAGCTGCAGATAGGTGCATTTGGGAAGGCATCTAGCTGTATCATGGCTGCGTTTGCTTTTGTCTAGACATTGCCTATAGAAAGGCAAACAAATTTAGGCTTACCTAGTCAATGACAATACCTAGACACAAAGGTCCAACTCTGATCATTACTTCGGGGTAGACTTAACAGCAATAATCAGGTTGAAGTACAACAGTAATTCCGGAATGTCAATTTGATGTTAAAACAGAGAATTTGTATAAGCTTTGTGACGCATCCAGCAATAGAGTCAGATGGAAGGCCTTTTCTAGTAGCCTAGACTCCAAGTCGGAGCATGGTTTCAGTAAGTAAGTAGACTTAACAGCAATAACATTGTTCTTCTCAAATCTATCGATGATAAATACTTTAACTCACTCAATTGAGCCACAAATTGAAAGCAATTCAAACTGACATAAAGCTGTCCACCCACCATGACTTCTTTACAACTTCATTGTTCAATTCTTTTATATCCTCAATATATCTCAATTTCAAGACAGCAAAAAAGTTTGCTTCTTTAAAGGAATCAATAGAGACACAGACATAATATTTATGAGACCAAAGAGTGTGAAAATTGCCAGGAGACGTGTGCTGACATGTGATATAAAACATTATTTTGCACACAATTTCATTCTTCATTTTTTTCTGAAACATTGAAAAATTCTGTTACCTTTTCATCCTGTCACAGAAAGCAACACGTTTCCGCTTAAACAGATTCTGATGTTACACTTTTTTACATTAAAATGATCCAGATCAGGTTTGAGATATAAAATGTTTGTGTTCTGCTTAAGATTAAAATTCTGTTGGGAAATGTTTTTTGTGGAAGGAAATTGTGGTTGATATTTGGGGGCGAACAGCTTAGGTGTCAAGTGCTATCTAAGTGAAGTAATCGATTACAATTGAACAGTCAGGAACGTTGTTTTAGTCAGGGATTAAATCAATTTTTGACTAAATTTGACCAACTCAATTCAAGGTTCAGATCCCCTGACTATCAAGGAAGAAAATAAGCAAGCAAATCTCTAAAGAATTCATGAATTCTTAAATTCAAAGTTTATCCACAAAACCACACAAAAAGAATTTTGTTGGAACAAGAAAAAACTTCAAAAATTTCTCATTTCCCTTTTCTTTGTTTCCACTTCATCCTTTATACTTTATGAATGAAAAATAACTTTCTCATTTTTTTCCATTCCAGATATTTTAGCCAGTCTGAATAAAAGTACATCAGACAATTTTCAAATGGCTGAATATACTTTCATCCTTTTTCGATTCTTCATGTGGTTGTTGTGGGAGCTTTAAGAGTTAAAGCTGACAAATCTGACTTTAATGATGCAAAATTCATTGCCATATATCGTAATTAATTGATAGACTCATTAATATTGTAGTAAATTAGGTGAAATGTCTTCTTTTGAAAAGATCAAGAAAGGCAAGAACATGTGATACGTTTATGCTTGTTGTGTAGGATGCTAAATAGATTTATTGGCTTTTTTCGGTAACATGAATAAATAAAATTTATCATTAAACGCCTACAAGTCGGTAAACATAAAATATTGCGAATTATTTTGAATAAGTAAGGTCTTTATTATGATGTTAATGTTTGGAGAATGATGAATAAGTCTATTGAGTATTTCAATTTAAGGCAGTAAGCAAGCTGTAAGACAGTTCTGTTGAGTAATTGGATAGTCAGTTGATTCCAAGACGCAGTCCTTAAAGGCTTCAAGATGGAGTCCTTAAAGGCTCCAAGACAGAGTCCTTAAAGGCTTCAAGATGGAGTCCTTAAAGGCTCCAAAACGGATTTCTTAACGGCTCCAAGACGGATTCCTTAACGGCTCCAAGACGGATTCCTTAACGGCTCCAAGACGGATTTCTTAACGGCTCCAAGACGGATTCCTTAACGGCTCCAAGACGGATTCCTTAACGGCTCCAAGACGGATTCCTTAACGGCTCCAAGACGGATTTCTTAACGGCTCCAAGACGGATTCCTTAACGGCTCCAAGACGGATTCCTTAACGGCTCCAAGACGGATTCCTTAACGGCTCCAAGACGGATTCCTTAACGGCTCCAAGACGGATTTCTTAACGGCTCCAAGACGGATTCCTTAACGGCTCCAAGACGGATTCCTTAACGGCTCCAAGACGGATTCCTTAACGGCTCCAAGACGGATTTCTTAACGGCTCCAAGACGGATTCCTTAACGGCTCCAAGACGGATTCCTTAACGGCTCCAAGACGGATTCCTTAACGGCTCCAAGACGGATTTCTTAACGGCTCCAAGACGGATTCCTTAACGGCTCCAAGACGGATTCCTTAACGGCTCCAAGACGGATTCCTTAACGGCTCCAAGACGGATTCCTTAAAGGCTCCAAAACGGATTTCTTAACGGCTCCAAGACGGAGTTCTTAAAGGCTTCAAGATGGTGATGCTCGGAGTTTTACAACAGAAAATCAAGTTTGCCTGTATTGCCAAAATTATGAAGAACACTTCCCAAGTTCATTGAACCCACAGATCCACACCTGCACACCCAAATATCAATTCACTTCCATATATTCTCAGAAAAACTGCCTTGTCTGTCTGCAAGCTAAAATTTATATTTTGGCATTTAAAATTCAATTTTTTTCTCTGTAAATATAAATAAGCAGACAACTAAATGAGCTTTAATTAAATCCGTCTACCTTTTTTGCGTCCCACTTTTTATTTCTCATACAGTAGCGTCCAAAAATTTGCGGACAAGAAATATTTTTTCTTATTTTGATTATAAAATCCGTTTAAATGCATGAAATTGAATGCGGTTTTTAGTGTTTAATTCTTCTTTAAAAACTACATTAGAAAAAACATACATTTAGTTGGAAACATTTATTAATTATACTATAAAAAAATTTTTGTATTAAATGAGACGGTCAAAAATTTGCGGACAAAGCTTTTTGTTGTGATATTTTTAACAGTTCTTATCAGATCAACAAGGTTTGATTCTTTTCTTGATCTTTGTTGATTGCTTTTAAAAAAAGGAAATCACTTTTCCAAATTGAGCATGCTGCATTCCAGCTACGGACCTTAAAACATTTTATGGTTAGGCCACGATTTTTCTCAAAAATTTTCACTTTTCTTGCAATTAAAGTAAATGTTTTTATTCATTTAATAGCATTTTTAATGCATTCTAACAATATACAATAATGGTTATTGAAAACAGACATCAAATTCAAAGAAAATGTGTGAAAAATGCAAGATTCATCAAAGATTACAAAAGTTTAAATTATTCAATGATTAGGACTTTTGTGTAGTTTTTTGAGTTTGAATCTTTGGATTAGAGCTGTTTCAACTTAAAACAATAAAATTTACTGGCGTTTTCCAGCTTTTCAAAGGGAAATAGGTCGTTCGAAAATGTCACATATAGAACTTTCAAAGGAGAGAAAAAATTATTTTTAATTTTGTTGTTTATGCTTTAAGTTAATATCTGTTAAGCATTTATTTGTTATATTTTGAATGTTTACAATGAAAAAAATCCATTTTGACCATCTTCAATAGTCTAAATAATGAAAAACTACTTTTTGAATTTTCTCTCCTTTGAAAGTTCTATATGTGACATTTTCGAACGACCTATTTCCCTTTGAAAAGCTGGAAAACGCCAGTAAAATTTATTGTTTTAAGTTGAAACAGCTCTAATCTAAAGATTCAAACTCAAAAAACTACACAAAATGTCCTAATCATTGAATAATTTAAACTTTTGTAATCTTTGATGAGCCGCCATCTTGCTTTTTTCACAAATTTTCTTTGAATTTGATGTCTGTTTTCAAGGAAGCCTTATGTGTTGTATATTGTTAGAAAGTGCATTAAAAATGCTATTAAATGAGTATAAAAACATTTACTTTAATTGCAAGAAAAGTGAAAATTTTTGAGAAAAACTCGTGGCCTAACCATAAAATGTTTTAAGGTCCGTAGCTGGAATGCAGCATGCTCAATTTGGAAAAGTGATTTCCTTTTTTTAAAAGCAATCAACAAAGATCAAGAAAAGAATCAAACCTTGTTGATCTGATAAGAACTGTTAAAAATATCACAACAAAAAGCTTTGTCCGCAAATTTTTGACCGTCTCATTTAATACAAAAATTTTTTTATAGTATAATTAATAAATGTTTCCAACTAAATGTATGTTTTTTCTAATGTAGTTTTTAAAGAAGAATTAAACACTAAAAACCGCATTCAATTTCATGCATTTAAACGGATTTTATAATCAAAATAAGAAAAAATATTTCTTGTCCGCAAATTTTTGGACGCTACTGTAAATACACCTTAAGGATTTAGGAACAGCAGAAATAAATTATTTTAAGAAAGGTAAAAAAAACTGCTTTTGTGAGTTTTTTTTGCTAAGATAAGCAAATAAACTGTCAACATTTTGTGGACACATGAAAGAAATGAAACTTTAAGGAGAGTCCTTAATTTTTTTTTTTTTTTTCATTTTCTCTTCTTTTTATGATAATTTTTTTCCTTCCGAATGACTTTTCTTTTTTTTGTAAGCTTTTGTAACTTTTTGTGAGGCTCTTAAAATGAAACAAAATGATCAAATTTAATTTAATTAAAAAGTCGTAAAGTTTTTTTTTTTTTGTTTCTTATTGTGACTGTTTGTTGAGGATAAATTGAGCTATAATTAATATAGGAATTATAATGAATAATTTTGATTTTAAAATTAAATGAATTTTTGCTTTTCATAAGGAAAATTTTACAAAATGTTTTAAAGGAGAAGTTGAGGAGGCCGTCGATCTGACTTGGTGACTGACCAAACGTCAAGTGATTCACCATTCCGTGGGCCTACCTTTTTTCACTAATAACACGGCTGTCGATCGAAGCTGTGCCGTGATAGATACTTTAAAGAATATATAAAAAGCTTGTCCAAATTCCTAGCCTATAGGGTGGAAGTCCCTCAAACAGGATGGGTACAGTAGGTTTTCAGCCTGATATATTCGAAACTAAACTGTACAATGAAGGTTACAAGAGGATGAACCGCATGTCAGATGCGAATATCGATCGAGACTGACTATTAAGGTGTGATGTGTCCTTCAAAAGGTTGAACAATACTACAATCCAGTTTAATATCCCAAATAAATTGACATTCACAAATTCTCAATTTTTCACAATCTAAAGCCTATAAAAGTTGCCCCCAATTCCTCAACGTCCAATAAACTCATTTTCAATATCCACGCAACTCTTTCACATTTTTCTTTTTATTTTTTTCATTACTTCCTTCCTTTTTCGTTCTGTCATTCTCGCCATCAAGAAAAAAAATTTAATTTCAAACCAATTATTGCCAGCAGCGATGACGAAATTATAAAAAAGGAAAAGGACTTCTTTCGTTAAGGACATTTTTTGTTGGAGATGAGAAGCTTAAAATAAAATATCTATGGATAAAATTTACATTTTTCATAAGAAGTGAAGTGATGACGCAAAAAAAGGCTTTTTTTGTTCCTTAAATTAAGTTAATTAACTTTAGCGCCAGATGTTTGAATTGGAAATTAAGAAGAATTGAAGATTTTTTTTTGTTCGGTGCTTATTTTTCTTTTGTCTGTCTTCGAATTGAATAGACATGACATTTGTCTTCTTCGTGAATTGTTCAGTGGCATAATTAGTTAATTGATTGATTTTGTAAGGAATTATGTTGCTGGAACAAGTTCTTTATTAAATGGAAATAATTTTAACATTTTATTCATGATTCAATGATTATAAAATTTCTTAAAATAGTTTGGACATCACTGCTCTATTGCATTTAACTTTTAGTTTGTTCACAGTGTCGCATGTAAATGATTCTCTAGATTTTGAAGGAAAATAAGCTCGAAATTTATCGCTGACCGGTCACTTTTCCATACCAAATTCGAATCAGCTTCGACTTCCACTTGGAAGGCATACGAAATTTAAAGTCTATTTTGACTGAATTTGGAGTTACTAACCTACTTTAAGTCGCAAAACCTTGAACTTTCATCAAAATATTGTTCAAAACTCTCCAAAAATTGCTTGCAGACATCATATCTAGTTTCAATTCTGTTAGAATAATATTTACATTTTCACAGGCATTTCCAACGTCTATCAATACCTCTCAAATTGTATCAAGTATATCAAAATTCAACAAACCTCCTACATCCAAAACAAAACTCAATTTCTCGTAATTTAATTGTAAAATTTTCCTTAAAAAATTTAATTTAATCTTCGTACATTCAACCTTGTTAATTTCGACCGTAACTCAACATCTCGGCAATAAATCTCCAATCAGTGAATTCAATTAATTTTAATTTTCTTTACTCAACAATCTAGCAATGCACAAATATCAAGATTCGAATATCCTTTCACGCTTTCCATCTGATAAAATGTAATTCCAATTCATTGTAATTTCATTAATTATGAAAAAATGATTATTTTTCCACTACGATTGGGTTCCCATGTCATTACTTAGTTACGAAATGTAATATTAAAAAATGTAAAAATTGCGCGATTGCATGGATTGGAACATTAAATGCATTTCAATATTGAATAAATGATGGGTAGATATGATTGAATTGAATAGAGGAAGTGGAGAGAGAAAAAAAAGCGGAAATAAAAGTTCTGTCGCGATTGTGAGATAGAAAAAAAGTATTGTAAAGCATAAAAACTTAATTCGGAATGAACGACAAGTGGATGGGAAGGAATGCCGAGAAGTGCATGTATATTGTTTATATGACAGGACGTACTTAGACATTTTTTGATGGAAGATGAGATTTATGTGTCTATATACCCAAGAAAAATGGGAAATTGAGTGAGCCGAAGTCTGACTCTGAAGCTGACCAAATGTCAAGTTCATACCTTGACCTTCTCATGGTATTCCCTATCACCACTAAATGCATCGCTTGCGACTGAGCCCTGTGCTGGAATATATATTTAAAAAATAGATTACAAGCCTTTCCAAACCTTACTTGCTTACTTGTAGCTTAAGAATCAGGATAGGAATGGTAAAGCTTCAATCTCCCATTTCAGAACCCAGCATGTACAAAAAAAGCAACAGAATGCAAACATGATTTGACTAATAACGACGACCAACCCCAAATGACAAAATACCCTAGAAATTTGAAGATTTTGTCAAAAAAGAGAAGTCTTGATCGATGTTGTGGGGCTTAAAGTCACCGAATGCAGATTTCTGAAAGGGATCTTAACCCATTTGGAGAAGTCAGCTTCAAAGATCCTACAATTTTTTTGGTAAGGACTACTTTTACTACTGGTTACTACTTTTACTGAATTTCGACAAAGATCATGGCAATTTAACCAAATTAGTGTCATTTTCGCTAAGGGATGCTTCACTTTCGATGCTCAGCCTACCTGAGGGTCAAGTAGAACTTGAACAATACCTTTTGCCTGCCATGATCCTACTTCACACCATAAATAAGCTTTTTCGATCAGAGCCTTCATTGCTTGATTGATTTTAAATGAATTATAATCAGAATAATCCAGCATTATGTTGTTTCTGAACGAGTAAATCTGATTTGTGGATAATTTACATAAGCGTTCCTTTTCTCATTCAGAAAAAGGTAATCACAGCTTCCTCTTCAATATTTTCTCCATTTTTAAAACAACATCCAATAAAATGCACCCCGAAGTACAACCTTCAACTCAATTCAGACTGTTGGACATTGATGAGAAAATAAAATGAGCTATAAAATCCAGCAAATCACCCCTTCGACGATGCAAATTACCGCTCTTGACTGAATGTATATAATTTGTTTTGTTTTCCTGTTTTTTTGTTTGATTTTTTTTCCATTAAAAATGCACTTTTATCACGAATCTGCAATTAACTTCCACTCATTGTTTAAGCTGGCTTTCATTTTCGTGACATTGCATTACTTCTTCTGTTATTTTCAACGATTGGTGATTTGGCTTGTACCCATAACAGTACTTTAAAGTCTTGAATAGTCTGTTATTATGAACATTAGTCAGCATATGTTGAATGGAAAATGGGATGGAAACATGTTGGAATGTGTTTTGTAATGGGGATGGAAATAGGTGGATTTTGGGCAGTGACAAACTGGACATTGGTTTTTTTTACTTAAGACAGATCCTTAGATGCTCATTATGTGCGAATTATCGGTTGAATTTGTAGGAATTTGAGAGATTTTAGTGTTTATTAGGGTTTGTTCTTAATTTCAGGCTTACAGACAAAAGTTGAAGGTCTGGAAGTCTTAGATAAACTAAAAATTACAGCCAAATACAGCAAGTCTGCTCATCGAAATCGCTGGAAATACCTAATGATCTTGGCCGAATCCTAGTATCTGCAAACTCTAGAAAAGAATTTTGTAAAAAAATTGTCAAAATCGCTAGAATCTGGGCTAAATTGGTAGTTTTTCAGAAGACAAAGTTGTGCCTTTACCCCGATAGGCTCAGGGTATGACAAAGGCTGGCAATTAGGTCTCAGATTAGCGTGACTCTGTCCCAGGCTGTATTAACGCTATATATCTATACAAATACCGCTAAATACCGCGATATACCGCCAAATTCCTCGGTATTTCATACAATTACCGCCTAGTTTCTCAGCCTGGGCTTTGTCGACAGTTCAGATTCGATGAAATCCTTCCTCAAACCATAGTCACGTCAGCCTGGTACCGAAATTTTTCAAATCTTAATAAATTCCCATCCCTTGATCAAAAAAGCAAACTTTAGTGTCGGAAGATTTTCACATTTTATCGCATACAAAATAAATTAACTGTAAAACTCAGTAAAAACTTTTTTTTTTCTCTCTCAACTTTTCATGAGAATTATTTAAATACGAAAACTTTTCGTCTCTCCATGCTTTTGAATTTGGAAAAAAACCGAGCAAAGAAAATGTAAAAGTTTTTTAGTTCTTGTGAGAGTTGAAAGATAAATATGAATGAGAAATTCCTTTATATGTGAGATAATTTATCATTTTTTTTAATGGGGATGGATCATGAATTAGGTGTCGTTGGAGTTGCTCAGACATGCTTTCAGAGTGGAACAAAACGGAAGGGCTTCATGTCGAGTTCGACACATTTCCATAGTCTCGTTTCTTGAATTACTGCAAAACCCTACAGGAGCTTGTCATTAGAGCTGCATGATGAAACTTGGGACTGAAGACTGAAAGAACCCGATTAATTGATCCTAAATCCAGCTCCAGATCGACGTAAGCTCTGACATTTTGCCAAATTAAACCTAAAATTCAGCTCCAAGCCAAGCACCAATTTCCCCAAAATCACAAAATTTCCACCTCACATCATTTACAAACATCCCCCACAAAGCATAGTTCTCCTTTTCAATTCTCCTTTCAGATTCAACAAGAGAAATAACTTTTTTGTTGCAGTAAATCTTTCAGTAAATTTGGTAACAAATATGTGCTTGTTATACATCCTACTTAAATATACCGAATATCTCATGATAATGATGACAAAACTGAAATAAATTGCAAGTCAAACATGGCTAAAGACACACACTAACAAGCAAGCGACATCTCAATTCAACAAATGCCTGATTTATAATCTCTGATTCATTATTTTTTCAGAAATATGTCCCGAGCAGCTCTTGTAATCGTTAGGGATGAAATGTCGTGCATTGAATGCAATGAGCATGAAGATGCTCTGAGCAGCAATTGAATGCCGAACTCTTACATTCACCAAATGCTCGAAATTCAGCAGAAACGGAACAGGACTGAGACTTTAGGAATTGACCGAATTCACGGTCTCAACAAATCACGAGACTGCTGTCGAATGATCAAGTCATAGTATTGGCATTAAGAACCCTTCCTGCTGGCTGACTTCGGCTCATTTTCACGGCAATTCCAAACCATCCTGTTCGGGTATATCTAACAATTTTTCCCATTGAATTTTCACATAAATCAACCCACAGTCTTCAATTTCATTACATTTCCAAGTTTATGCCATCAACTCTAGTGTCGTGAATACATAAAAGAAAAAATATTCAAGTTGACATAAAAAGCACGCAAAACCTTTAATAAAAGAAGAAACTTTTTGTGATTCTTTGGACATAAAAAAAATTCATCAATTTTTTCTATAAAAATGCACGTGTAGATACTTGCAGCGGATGGATGGATCTTAAATTTTTTTTTTGGGGAAATTGAAAAGATCTGTAATGATCTAGATTGGATTGCAGGGTTGATGGCAGAGCTTGAAGTCTACCTCAAATTTTATATGGAATCGAGTCGACTTGAGCCTCCAACTTTGGTTGATACTGTTCTATAAACTCATTTTTTTGGGAAATTCGTCTTGTTTTTTATATTTTAAGCTTTTAGATATTAGATAATCGACTATAAACAATTAATGCTTAAAAGGATACTTAGAGCCATATTTGAACCTAAAACTAAAGCAGAACAGGATCAGCTTTATAGAGACGGTGATATCAAAAGACGGGTCAAAATGTGCATGATTTGATGGATTTGATACAGTATTCTATAGGTTCATCAACATAGGATCATCAACTAAGTGAGAATCAAGCAAGTAATTGATCATTATGAAATATCTAACAGATAAATTGCAACTCTGGATAACAAATTCAAAGTAGGATTCGAACCCACGTCTTACGATTTGTAGCCTTATGATTCTACACTGAGCCTTCATGAGTCATTTGAATATATGACCAAAGTAGTATAAATAAATTACGCATTTTCTGCAATTTACTTCTTATGCCTTCAAGTTCAAAGCACATATCTACGGAAATCATAAGTCAAATCACAAGTCATTACATGGAACTGAATATGTGTAAACATTTCATCGAAATTCTTATTTATTTTATTTACAACTTGAAAGAATCTCGTAAAAAATACAGAAATTAATGCGTAATTTTTCTAAGAATTTTGTGTAAAGTAATTGAACACTCGAAAAAGGTCCACAATAAGCATTATCGCACGTGTCTGAATGATTTTTTAAAAGAAAACAGAATTGTTTACAATCTGTGCTTACTATTGAGATTTGTTGTTGTGTACCTTAATTATTTGGTTCAGTAATTTTTAATGACAAAATTGAAATTTATTGAAGAATTTTTAAAAAGTATTTCCTGTCACTTAACTTCTGACAAGTTCTCACTGTTCCTTAACATAACTCTTCGTTATTTTCTCGTGTTAAATTCTTTTGTCTCTTCCTTTATTTCTTATTAAAAAAGTTTTTTGCCTTAATCAAAAAACAGGAAAAAAAGAAAAACTTTCAATTTAAATAGTGTCAAGCTTGTCATTTTGCATTAACTTTCCATATTTCCTTGTTCACTTCGAAAACTTTTTTTTCTCGTATTTTTCTTCCCTAGACTAGAACAAAAAAAAAGTTAGAAACAAGGAACATAATTTTAAAATATTTTCTCATTATCACGAACGTCCAGTTAAAGGAAAACTAGTTTCTCTTTTGTTGTATGTTTTTAAGTTTTTCGAATAAATAAGCAACAAGTTTGATAGTCACTTGGAAGTGAACTCATTTGTGGATTGAGCGCATTTTTGGACAATTCATTTCTATACTACATCTATATCGCTCGACTCTCTAATTCATCTCGATACATCTCGCTCGACCCTAACAGAATTCGCTCGACTCTTCCAGATCTCGCTCGACTCTAACAGATCTAGCTCGACTCTAACAGATCTAGCTCGACTCTAACAGATCTAGCTCGACTCTAACAGATCTAGCTCGACTCTAATAGATCTCGTCGACTCTAATAGATCTCGCTCGACTCTAACAGATCTGATCGACTAATAGATCGCTCGACTCTAATCGTCGTCGACTTTAACAGATCTCGCTCGACTCTAATAGATCTCGTTTTTAACGACTCGTTTCGACTTCTACAGATCCTGTTCGACTCAAATAGATCTTACTCGACTCTAATAGATCTGGCTCAATTCTAACAGATCTTGCTCGACTTTATCAGATCTCGTTCGACCCTAACAGATCTTGCTCGGCTCTAACAGATCATCTCGCTCGACTCTATCAGATCTCGCTCGACCTTAAGCTTCTTGTGGAGCATTCCTCATTTGTGTCACTTAGGAACCAAAGCATCCTCCCATTCCCTCCAGTCATCTCAAATTGACCTCAATAATCCCAGATAAAAATTCCCATCTCGATACATTATGTTCCATAAAAGTAATCTTTTAAGGATAAAGATGCAATTTTTGGTTCATTTCTATTTGCGCTTGGAGAGTTTCTGTAAAAACAAAAAAGGAAAATCCATAATAATGCAACGGTAAGTGCAACTGTGCATGTTGTATAAATTTTCTATCCAGGAAATTTTAAACGAGAAAGAAAATTGAAATTGAAAGCAAAAAAAGGAAATTCAAGGAGCTTTTAAATTGCTGTAGCAGAGAAAAATGGAAATAGCTTAATGCTTCAGCAAAACAATTTTAATTCATGCAATACTGCACAGCTTTCATCATTTCAGATCCCTTGTGCTGTGTCATAGAAAAATATGAGAAAATTTCTTCCTTTTCGTAACTGCTTTTTTCAATTCCATAAAATATTCAATATTCAAAAGGTAGGAATTTAAAGAGCTCAATGGAAATTTTTGATTTCTTTTATTGCTGAATGCTTGAAAAAGTTTTGACAGAAAAGAAAGTGAAAGTTTTTAATGAATATGGAAAATAGTTCAAAGAAACTGAAAGAAATTGAGGCTTATGAATTATTTTTGGTATTTAGCAGTCTAAGTAAGAATTTTAAAACAGTTTAATTTTTTTATCAAGTCTAGTTCGACATTACCAAACCTCGCTCGACTTA
>NW_027226270.1:0-25050 GCF_022539635.2 Chironomus tepperi
GGCTCACCCAAAGACGGGTATATTGAGGTTCTCGCCAGCACACACTTGAGGGCACTGAATATCGTTATTAAGTAGAATGAATGTCACAAGAATGTAATCCAAATGACTTCGATGTAATGGCAAGAAGACTAATGGCGTATTTGGTAATTTCTTTTGTGCAACCTTAAGCATTTCTATTTGTGCTGGATGTGCAACGACGCCAGATAAGAACCATGGTAATAGTTTATAAAGCACGTACGATGTAAGTCTCAGAAGTCCATCTGATAAAGTATGTCGCATGTCACAAAGAAGTTTATATGCTCTCTTCTTAGATTTATCAAGCATTTTCTCATAATAAATATCTTCCATTTCAAATGATACATCACTTTCACGTACGGCATCTTTTGCAACTCTTTCAATTTCATGCTGAACACGCTTGTGATTAAAGACACTTTCAAAAATTGGCTTGTATTTGTATTTTTTGACGCGAAGATTTTGTGCTATATGTGGAAAATATGTACCCCAATCGTACTTATTTGTACGTGGCGCATGTTGAGTCACCTTTAAAATATCGACGGGTTTTCGTGCACGATCAAATGGATTTATTTGCGATTCCTGTAATTAAAATGTGTAGAACAGAAATAAAAGTTATGAATTTTTGCTCATTTTTATGTTCAATGATTTTGTAATATTTTATACAGAGTTGATGCTGTGGACATGGACGTGAATATATCTAAAAATCTTGATTACTTTCCACCATCAACTCTGAATTTTTCATATTTCAATGAATCGACAAAAAAAAGTGGAAACGAAATCGAAGAGAGGAAAATTTTAATTAAAAACCGTGCACATCTGTACATCACAGAATGTCACTGAGAACATTGGAACAATGGATTTTACCTGATGCATGTTAGTTTGTAAATGAAAATTCGAACAGAAAAAGGTAGCGTAAAAGAAATTCATATTCATATATGGATAAAAACAGCATAGAATCAACATTTATAGGCCAAAAATAATCAAAAAAGTCATGCACATATTTTTATGGATGTTGATGATTTTAGTAAATAATTCTGAAAACCTGAATAAATATTTATTTTACCAATAGCATGTGCATGCAAATGAATATTTAGAATTTTAGAGGATGATTCAAAAATTATTGAGGATAGCCATTTTTCTCTTAAAATGATGACTAATCAGGATGTTCAGAATATGAAAAATCCAATTGAAAAATTTTTAAGGCATCTGTTGATTTTTTTCCACAAAGCCTATTATACTTTTTCCTTTTGGATCTACTTCTACCTCAATTCATCATTCTATCCCAAAATCAGCACATTTTTCGTTGCCTTAACACAGTGGAGGACAACCTTTTATTTTTCGCGGCATATCATGGATACATGAGTTTACTGTTCCACAACACACAGGTTCCCAACCACTGCCTTAACATATGAATCGCCTCAATTCACTTCTATTCAATAACCCACAAAAAAGGAGAAAAAATTTAAAAAATTCACATCACTTTCCATACACAAAAGAAGAAACTTCTTTGAATATTTTACAATTCACAAAACAAAGAAGAAGAAGGAATAAAGTACAGTAAAAAGGAATGTCAAGTATGTTTCACACATCCCAAGATCCATCAATTATGTAAAAACTTTCATTCTCTTCTCAGCATAAAACGAAGCTTATTCAACAGCATACAACCTGTCTTTATTCATTCGGTTCAGTTGATTGAACGCATGAATAGAATATTATATGCACATACGTACAAGTGTCGATATAAAATATTGAAATCACTCTCTTATTCCGAAAAAAGAATGGATGTAGTCTCAAAAAATAAGACACAAAAAGAAAAATTTTACCGGTATATACCATGCCTTACTTAATATTGTAGCAGAAACATGAACTTGAATGAGTCAATTTTTGTTTTTTATTATTCACATCACATGTCTTTGAAGATATACAATTTTAGGCACACAAGCAGCACACCGTATGTGTGTTGATAAAATAAATATTATGTAAGTACGTTTAGGATAGTAGCAACATAAATAAGGTATAAATATATGAAGGTGAGGTTATCTACAAGATTTTTCAATCTCAAGAAGGAAATGACTGATGAAGCATAGAGGAAAATTGATGAGATTGCACATATAGCACATGGTATGAGAAGGTAAAGAGTTGAAGGGTTGGCAAATTTTTTTGACATTTCTAAGACGAGATGAGAATAATTGATGGGATTGTGGAAGATAGGAAATTTTTTCATGGTCAATATTGTTAGTGTTGCTGTAGAAATTGAGGAAGAGACAATAGATAAAGGTTAAATGGAGGTTAGGAATTGTAAAAATATAAAAGCAAGAGCTGATCCTTAATTTTCAAATTTAATATTGTAAATTGACATCCATAAATCTTAATAAAAATCAATTCACGTCCAGTCAACATCCTTAATGATACCCTTAAATACAAAAACTATATATGACAACTTACACGATCTGTGCTCTTAGAGCAATCTCGACAAATGAGACTGTCGATTGTTAAAAGTGAATCGTCATCATTGCTGTCTTCATATCCATTCTGCTCGAAAAAGGTTAATAAAAAGTCAAAAATTAGTCATTGAACTGGAAAAAGGGATAAATTAATTAATGACACAACTTACTTGCTCTGCATCCTTTAATGTTGTTTCACTTCTGTTATATTTTATGTGCTCATTATTAAATCTGTTAATTGATGTTTTCTCTTTCATTATATCATTATTGTTGTCGTTCTGTCTGCTCACATCCTCCGATACAAGATAGCTGTATGCGTCATGGAATCTCGTCGTCAAAATATCAATCATTGTGCTTGTGCTGTTTATCGTATGCAAAAAAAAAGAAGTAAACAAATTCTTAATGTCTTTATTCATATCAAGTGTAGCTTAATATAAGGTCAAAATGCGAATGAATAATTTCTTAAAGATTTGCAATTTGTATCACGTAATGTTCAATAGTAAATCAAGGTCTATGTCAATGAGCTTTTGTTTGTTGATTAAATTGAATAAAATATAAATTGCTGACTCAAAAATTAATATGTGGAAGTTTAAATGCAGTTTAACTGGAAAATATTGTAAATATACCGAATGACACAAATGAAGAAGGTTCTGCATCGGAGGTTTTAAGGCCCCATGAAAGCTTTTTTATTACTATTAAATGGAATCTGCCTTTTTTGATAGCCCATATGGCCTAGGACGGTAATAAAGGAATGCCAGTTAGATGTCTAAACTGAGAATTCGTTCAAGCTTTGTGATGCAGCCAGCAACAGAGTCAAATGGAAAGCATTTTGTAGCAACCTAGGCTCCTAGTCGAAGCATGGTTCCAGTAAGTAAGTAAATATGGCTGGCAGCGTCACTTGGGGTCATTGTCTTTAAATAGGCAATAGTTTTTGTTTATGCCTAGACAAGCCTTTATCTAGTAATTGTCTACTTTGGTCAATGAGTAGGAATGTCTATACGTAGATATTACTAGAGCAAAAGCTATCATAATACAGCAAAGCATCTTTCTTAAAGCACCTTTCTGGCAACTCTGTTTTAAAAGTGTGTTTTAATTGTGATAAGAAAGAAGTAAACCCAAATGTCCCATTTAGAATGACGTCATTTGCGATAAACCACTTAGAATTGACGTAAAAGATTTAAAGTTCAATCAAACAAAGCCTATAAATTTGATGAGATAACAATTTGCATTTTAATGTCTAAATACATGAGAATTTTTGTCCTACATTTAAACAAATTTAGTCTTATCGTCACTTAATGCATCAAGCTAATTAAACGGGAATCGACTTTATTGATTAGAACTATAAAAATAACACGAGTTTCAGAGTAATTTGCTGTAGCTAGCGATAGCAATAGAAAATAGAATAGTGAGAATAATGACATAAAGCAACTTCAATCGGGTCAACAAGAGAATTGACGTCACTGTCGTTTAGCACGAGTAGAAGTGCATTAGTGTGGTAGAACAAAATAAGGAACATCATGGAGTTCATATGAACTTAGCAAAAGCTCAAAAAGTAAATTTTCCCTGGCCTGATAAGAAAAGTTCTTATTATCAAAAAGTCATAAATCTCTGTAAATGCCAGCTAGTCTAGTTAACACGTATATTACAATCCTAAATTTCGAGCATTTCGCTATTTGTGTGCAATTATTTTTGTTATTAAATATAGAAAAAATATCAACAGCTGATTATAAATACGCGTGTACTATGTCAGCTGTTATCTTCGATAGGAATGAAATATTATTGGTAAATATTAAAAACCTCTTAGGATTATTAGTGACTTGAGCTGTTTTTCAATGATAAGAAGGAAATGATGTTGATAACGAAAATCTCTGCCGATATAATGACATTGTTGCATTATTGGAGTGGATCTGCAGAAGCTCCAATTTATATGGTCTTTGAATCCAACTTAGTAGATGGTACAAGAGCTCGTGGATGGCCAAAGAACTCTTGAGAGAAAGCTGTCGTTAGAGACAGTATTGCACTTGGTATTGGAACTTGGCAGACGGAATCCAAGTCAGCTTTAGGCGTCATCTGAGAGCGGCCATGAATCACAATTGATCTGTCCAGCTAGCGAAGTAAGTAAATAAGAATTACTGAAATATTAATCCATTCCAAATAATATTTTTGGTAATTCTTACTGACTTACTTACTTCGCGAGTTGTACAGATCAACTGCAATTCATGACCTTACTTAGACATCTCCTAAAGCTGGCTCTGTCGCTGGCTTCTGTCTATCAATTACCGATACCAAATACCATGCTATTTTTGGCAATTCAAGACTTAACTTTTTACAAAGAAATTTACATTTATAATCCCAAAAGCTCATGTCCTTCGAAGCAAGCCACTAAATTTAATCTTATCTTATAATTCTTAGAGCTTATCAGACAACAGGCGATGAACATTACTTACATCGAAAAAATGCTATCAGTTGTTTTTATCTACTAATTCCACCCTAATCTTCTTTTCCAAAAATAAGGATTTTAGATTATCTTTGCCCATACAAAATACTTGATAAATGTTTTCATTAAGCCACCTGTTCTGTTCTGTTTAAAAGTTTATTGTTTCTAAGTTTTTTGATAAAATTGTTTGTAACCCCACACGATGATTTTCATTTTTGATGGAATTTATATCATACACATAGACGTGTGTTGTCTTGGAAGTAAAGTGCAAAGTCCTTTAAAGTCATGCTGAATTGTTTATCAGCATCTTAGCAACAATATGATTACAAGCATAATTCTCGAAATAATCTAGGTCATTCATAAATGAGATCATCAAACTTCTTCATCTTTTGCTCATCAAAATTTGCATATTAAGCAATTTCCATATTTGCTGTACGCCGAAAGTTATTGACCCTTTTTAAAATTCATCGGAATTATCACTGATATTCTTCAAGGCCGTTGTAAGTTCAAGAGCGTTCATACATTCATAAAAATAAAAAACAAATTGATTCCATTCACACAGCAGCAAGTACAAATATATCAAAATTCCTTTATCAAATGACGTTCCTAGATATTTTTCTTTATCATAAATGTAGGATTTCATTAAGTCTCAAAAATCACAGAACTTCAATAAGCCAACAAGTGCAAAGTACAGACATAATGATTTTTCTGAAATTGAGTGGAAAAATTCCTCGTTTCCCAAAAAAAAGACTCAATTCACATGCAAATTTTCATTTTGAATGCAGCCTTTGGGGTTTCACACTTGCATTTCCTATCCATGTGCAATAAATGTCGATGATCAATCAATCGAATAATTGAATGAAAATGAACATACAGTGGGTGGCTATTGATATGTTGAATGGCAATTGCTGTTGCCAATACAACCTTTTTGTGTAATTAATGACGATTATTGAATGTCGATAATTTAGAATTCTGAACAAATAAAAAAAGCCTTTGAGAATTATTTTAAATTCATGACTACTCAATTAAATTTAATTTACTATGAAATTTTAGTGGACTTTTTCGACTACCTACAACTCTTTTGAGAGAGATCTAGAGCAATTTGTTAATGAGTTAATTTGCCTGAATGCATTTAAAATAGGTTAATGAGGAATTTAATGGTTAAATTTTGATGCTTATGTTCAGCATATTGCAAAATGTGTAATTTTGGACAGAACATGTAGTTGGTAAGCTAATTGGAAATTCAGCTTTAACCGAATTTGGAGGAGATTCTTCTTATTCCTGGGCAAAACAAATGAAGGACGCTCTGCGTCACAAATTGTTTAGTCAATCAAAAATCCAGTCTCTGGGCAGAAGGACTCTACATAACTTGATATCGGATTCGATTTAAATACGGCACGAGGCGTGAGTCACGTCGGCGTGGTGCCATATTTTGGATCAATTGTCCCCTAGCATCCAAAGTGCGTGCTCTCAAGAGCAGAGTTATTTCAGACCACGCTCACCAGCATGATCATCAGGTGTATTTAAGTAGAGCAAGCTCTAGAGAATATGCTCATTGTATCTTAGTGTTATTGTAAGCAACCACTATTTAGCAGCCATATGAAAACCAACAATCCATTAAAAAATTCGTAGCGGAGCTTTCTCGGTTCGTGTCACTCGGGCTTAGCAACAAAACTTCATCAATTTTACATGTTATCATGACGCTAATTCAAACTTTTTTTTGAACTATATTTTTCAAGGTTACACACTTATTTCATCTATGTTATTCCAAAAAATTACTATCTTGAAAATTTTTAAACATTAAAATAGTCTGAAAGCTGTTTAAATCCACAACAAATGTTTTCTAGACCAAATAGTATAGAAAATATGTAGCAACAATTTGAGCTTCTCATTCAATGATATCTTAAATATTACTTCCTCTTAAAGGTTCAATAAAACGTATTTTACGTGAAAAATAATTTATATTTCCATGGATAGACTCCACGAGCACCTCAAGGCTAATTAATTCATTGAAAATAATTTAATTCTTGAGGTCAAGTTTTGTTTTCTTTTTAGTTCCATCGAGCTGTTTAATATTTTTTGCACAATGTCAAACAGAAATGCCGAAATAAACAATGAAAAGTTTCTACCGGCATTTTTATTTGTAGCATTAAAAGAATCACTTCCAATGTAAAACGAAGAAGAAGTGGCATCCGATCATACGATTGAAAATTAAATTTTTTCTCTCACGAGAGAATCCTCATATTAGATAACAGTGTATTTACTTATTTATAGAGATCAAAGAGAAATTTAAAGAGAGAGAATTTTATGTGGTGTGATCATTCCAGTCGCGTGTATAATAATAACAAATGATAACCTAAAATGCTCTCAAATTGAAACAAATTTTTAACAAAATCACGTTTTGCTATGCGACTGCACTTTGTAAATGTTTTATTAAATTTAATTAAGACCTTAACCGGGCACTGATGTGTAAACTATTTCATATGTCTCAGTGGTTTTACTTGTAACTGATGCAGAAACTGAACTTTCAGGTTGAACTTATAATTATTTGCAAAATTCTTTGTTTGATATTGTACAGTATCGTTCAAAATTGTTTCCATGTTTTGAAAAATATTTTATTTTTGATTTATTTCCACTAAAACTTAAGAAAGTCCCAATAATTTATATACTGTTTTAAAGCTTGTACATTGAGCTATTCAAATATGCCAAAAAGTTTTGGAAAATATTTAGTTATAGTAGAAATTTTTCACAAAATGGTCGACATCACATGGAAACAGTTTTGAGCTAAAGAGAAACTTTTCATAATTTTAATACTAAAATGAACAATTTGTACAAATTTGTGTAGTTTTAAAAAATACATGAATAATGTGAACTTTTGATACATAAATCATAAAATTATGTCCAGTAAAAACATCAAAATTATGAATTTTAGAGCAGTACAAATGTTCTGATGCATTTTGATAAAAATTTAATGATTGAAAGGTTTTAGAGGTTCTATTTGCACCCTAAGTAGTTAAACATAGCGTAAATAAGTCTTACAATTGCTTTACTTAACGCAAAAGGTCAGTTAAAAGCGAAAAATTTGAAAAAAGTTTATGGAAACACTTTAAAAAATTTCCATCTTTACAAAAACATTGAAATTTTTTAATCTTTTACAGCTATATGCTTAATTTTTAGCGCATATTCTGATAGATCTTATGTTAATGAATACAATTATACCCAATTTTTATAGCACTTATAAAGATTTAAGCATTTTTTCTAACAATTTCTCTTGTCAGTTGCAGCCATCTTGGAAGATTTTTACAAGCAATTTTAAAAATTTAATTTTTTTGCATAAATATTGATATTACAAAGCTTAAGATGCTTAAATAATATTAATTTTTGAATTTGTAAGCTATTTTAGTCACTTTAATAAACGTTAATGTGATATTTATGCAAAAAAATTAAATTTTTAAAATTGCTTGTAAAAATCTTCCAAGATGGCTGCAACTGACAAGAGAAATTGTCAGAAAAAATGCTTAAATCTTTATGAGTGCTATAAAAATTGGGTATAGTTGTATTCATTAACATAAGATCTATCAGAATATGCGCTAAAAATTAAGCATATAGCTGTAAAAGATTAAAAAATTTCAATGTTTTTGTAAAGATGGAAATTTTTTAAAGTGTTTCCATAAACTTTTTTCAAATTTTTCGCTTTTAACTGACCTTTTGCGTTAAGTAAAGCAATTGTAAGACTTATTTACGCTATGCTTAATTACTTATGGTGCAAATAGAACCTCTAAAACCTTTCAATCATTAAATTTTTATCAAAATGCATCAGAACATTTGTACTGCTCTAAAATTCATAATTTTGATGTTTTTACTGGACATAATTTTATGATTTATGTATCAAAAGTTCACATTATTCATGTATTTTTTAAAACTACACAAATTTGTACAGAATTGTTCATTTTAGTATCAAAATTATGAAAAGTTTCTCTTTAGCTCAAAACTGTTTCCATGTGATGTCGACCATTTTGTGAAAAATTTCTACTATAACTAAATATTTTCCAAAACTTTTTGGCATATTTGAATAGCTCAATGTACAAGCTTTAAAACAGTATATAAATTATTGGGACTTTCTTAAGTTTTAGTGGAAATAAATCAAAAATAAAATATTTTTCAAAACATGGAAACAGTTTTGAACGATACTGTAAACCAGTGGTGAGGAACCTTTTATTTTTGTTGGCACACCTAGGTTGTAAGAATCAACCAAAACTGCACATACATACCATACGGTTCATGGCATTTCAAATAAAATTTGTCGACACACTAGTGTGCCACGGCACACAGGTTGCCCACCACTGTTGTAAACTGTCGATTATTAATTTTCAAAGTCTAATTAATGGATTCAGAGGTCGGAGTCGATCTAAGATTGGTCCAATAAACTATAAACCAATTAAAATTTGCATGGAATTTTATTCTGCTGGCACTTGTGAAGTATAACATTTCATGCAAATGAATTGACACTTGTTAAGTTACAGTGATTTAATTTTCATACAACAATCTCAAGACTTCATTACTTCTTAATTACTAATTCTTTAAATTAATTAATACATTCAATTTCCTGTATCAGAATTAAGTCAGTTCAGAATTTAAATTAATTTATTAATTAATCATATCTGTTAACCTCTCTAAAATCTTTGCATTTCGTAATGAGACATGAAACAAAAATCGAAAAAAGTACGAGAGCAATGAACTCAATAAATAAATGCACATTCTCATATTGGTCTCATTATCTCCTTTCGTCCTCGAATCATTTGTAAATCAATCGCACGGTTATCAGAAGAGGAAATGATCACTCAGCTATTGTCGCAGCTTTTCACTTTGTTTATATTTTCTCAAGAACTTATTTTTCATTCACGGGAAATTTCAATTGCACTTAAAGCTGTGGGAATCTTTAATTCTACTAAGTATCTTATTTTGAGACGAAAAAAACTTAAAATGCACTTTTATTTTCATGATATTATTCAAGCTTATGATTCAAGCTGGTTGAATTGAAAAAAAAAAAGCAATGACACTTGACATGATCTTTACATCAATAAGAGCAAGTGAGTTGATTCTATATTTCTTTTTGAAAAATTTACAAAGTACTTATTGCATTTCATATTCTCAGAAGTAAGAATCGCTTAATTGGAAATTTGCATAATCGACAATGTCAAGTTGGGAGAAGTTGTAAGAATTTAAAAACATCAAAAATTTAGCTTTTTGCGTTTTAGTTCTTCCTGAATTTTTAATTAAAAGCTTTTCCACTTGATAGCATGTACAATAATTCACTTTAAGAATTTATTGCATTTTTGCACGACTTAGACTTTAAACATTTTTAAAGTTTGTGATGAAACAAGTCGTGGGGTTTGCAAGTCAATTAAGGTTTAGAATATTTGATTCTTGAGAGGATAAATGCTTAAAAATTCTCATAAGAAACGCATGACTTAGGATAATCTTAGAATCTAATTAGGAGAGTATTTTAGGGAAGAAGCTGAATCTAATAAGAATTTAAAATTCTATATCCAGAACTGATCAGGAGCATTCTCACAAAATAGATCATGCTCTATCATCTAGGTGAGTATGTCTATTAGGGTATGTGATGAAGAGTCATCATGACCTGTAGTTGGACAGCACTTTTCCATTAAATATCGCTTAACAATCCATCACCATTTAAACACTGACTAACTGTTTCAATTAGTCTCAATTCAGTTACTTCCATATTTAAAGTAGCATATATTTCTGAAGGTTGTAGTAATAACACTGAACTTACCGATTCTTGCCAATAAAGTAGCTAAAAATGCACACAAGAACAAAAAATTCTAAAAGCCCAATCATTTTGCCTTCTTTTTTGTGACTATTTTGATGCTTTTTAGTTTTTAGTTTCTTGTCTTAACTAGACATTTGATCAATTCAATCAAATAAATAAAATACGATATACTCGCGAGATCTCACGTTTCTTACAGTGTGCAAAAGAAATATTTTATTTATTTTTAACTTTTCATTCACTTTCGTTTTAAATTTTTAAAATTTTTATTTTATTTTTAAAGTTCTGTAATTCTCTTTTTTTTCGTAAGGCACACTTTGTGTACTCTTCTCACCAACTTTTTTTTTCTTCTCTTTTTTTATTATTTAAACTTTATTTTTTGTTCTTTTCTTTGCGACTTCTTCGCTCGCTAATCAATTAAGAAATGAATTGAATTTGCGCCTAGCTCGTCTCATTTCAATTTTACTTCTACAATTTTTTTGCGCGACTCGCGATACAGTTTACGATTATTTTTTTGTTTTTGTTATTACTCTTTTATTATGATGTATGTACTATATAGTAAGTAAGTAAGTAAATACAATTAAAACTGGTTGGGGTGTATTGGAGGTAAAATGAAATCTTCCAGGAAATTTATGGCAGTAGATTGTAAAGTTCCTTTGTGTTTACAATAATAATATCGTACTTTTGTTTAATGTGTGTTATTTGATATCAACATTATCTATAAAATATTGAGCATCTAAAGGGTAATCGGTCATATTTAATTCTCTCCTTTTGTTATTGTATGAGTCGATTCTTGCTACAATTTTATATGCTGATAAGGAATTATCGGAAAACTTTTTTGATTAAGTAAAGTAATGAATGAATATGTAATTAAAAAGGGAACAATTTATGATCAGCTGATGCATCTTCTTTATACTTCTCTCAAACTTTATATTCTCATTTCTGTTACTCTCTTATTTACTCGCAATACTTAAGGTTTTCTTTGCAAGTCAAATGAGTGATCTACAATGTCAGTTTACATCGGTCCGCCAAAGGGAACAGACGTGTTTTTAATTCGCTCCGCAATTAATTCAAAATTCTCAAAAGCTCCAGATAACAACAACAGAGATTAAAGTTTCGAATCTCAGTTCAACTTGTTCAAACGTGTTTTGACTTGTTCGGCAAAATGGTAGAAACAACAACAAATCTCAACAACGAGGAAAGTAACCAAAAACTTTCGGAAAAACAACCTGAATCTCAACAACAAGATTCAGCACCCGTGACAACTCTCATCACCGAGGATATAAACAACGAAAAGCAACATGACATTGAGATGGAAAATCTCAAAACAAAGCAGACAACAATGGATCAATTCGTCCAACCATTAAGGGCAGAAAAACGTCGCAGCCAACTTGAAATCTTCAGTGTGCCAGCCAAAAAGATATCTAGTGCTAGCAAAAAGAAAGATGACAACAAAAAACAATTTGAC
Organism: Chironomus tepperi; assembly: GCF_022539635.2. NCBI lineage: Eukaryota > Metazoa > Arthropoda > Insecta > Diptera > Chironomidae > Chironomus > Chironomus tepperi. The sequence goes on from NW_027226270.1 coordinate 12,156, forward strand.
TTCTCAAATGCCAGGACGAATCTGTACGATGACAGATTTTTCAACTTCAGCGGAGACAACAGCAAAGCACCAGAACAACCAAAACAAAGTGAAATATCATCATCATCGAAAGACAACAACCTAACATCACAGCAGAAACCAAAACCACCACCGATCCATATAACTAGTGGTGGAGGACAGGAGATCAGAAGGTTGATGAACCAGATCAACAACCAACCCAGGAGTTTTATGATCAACGTCAAAAAGGATAAACTCAAAACAAAAGTTGTATCAACGGAGAGTTGGGACGACTACGACAGATTCATCAAACTCCTCAGAGAAAAACAACACCACTTTCACACCTATGCAAACCAGGAACCACAGATGAAATTCGTGCTCTACGGACTTCCAATGATGGAGATCGTAGACTTGGAAAAGGAGTTGAAAACGGAAAACATATCACCAGTTAAAATTGTCAAAATGACAATGAAACAAAGGAGACACGAAAACGACGACGACCAGAACTACCTTCTGTATTTTAATAAAGTACAGGAAGGTAACTTTTTGGAAAACCTTCGAAAGGTTAACTGTGTCTACGGCTTCAAAGTAAAATGGGCTAAATACAACAACAGGCGTAACGGACCTTCTTTCTGTTCGAAATGTTTGCAGTTTGGTCATGGACAACGTGGTTGTAACAAACCACTAATCTGTTTCAGATGCTCTGAACAGCATGATTCAAAAACCTGTCCTTACATTTCGATTGAAACCAACAAGGTCCCAATCGAAAAACTAAAGTGTCACTTCTGCGGCGAGAAACATACAGCAATCTCACAAGAATGCAACATCAGGAAACAAATAATCGAGAAGTGGAAAGCTAAATCAACGAATGACAACAACCGAAATCAAAACAGACCATCAGGTGAACAACAAAGGATTCCACGAAATCCTGCTGGACAAAGGAATGCTCCACCAACATCAAAAGCAGGTGAACGATCAGGCGGATCTGATCAATTTACATCACAAAGACCAGCTAGGAGTATCCCAGAACCGGTACCAACAACATCTAGAAAACCAGCTTCTGAAACCTCCGCACCAGTCACCATAAAATCGCAAAATAATCATCCACAACAGAAACCCTCAAATCAGGGAAATCAAAACAAAACACGAAGAAACAGGAGAAGGGGAAGGAATGGAAATAACAACAGGTCAAAGCCAAAGACCAATAACAATCATCAACAGAACTCAACGCAGGTTGTAGAAATTATGGACCTAGACTTCAATTCACTAACCTTGGAAACAAACAAGGTCGATCCTGAACCTTCATCCAGTGGTAATACAAAGGAACAAATTTCACCAGCCCAAGGCACAATCGATGAATGCATGTTCTTCATCAACTCATTCATCGAAATCATCACCAAAAAACCAGAGTACCTAAAAGAGGAACAGGTACAACAAGCCATCGGCCAAGAAGTTGCCAAAATCTACATGAGTCAACATGGATTGTAGTCACCAAAGGATCAACGTAATTTACTGGAATGCTAACAGCCTTGCAGATAAGATGTTAGCATTTCTCGACTACCTCAGCATGCAAAACGTTGATGTTGCGTGCATATCGGAAACATTCCTAAAACCAAACTCCAAAGTAGACTCGCATCCTGACTACGTAATTCATCGATTTGATCGCATTGATAGACCAAAAGGTGGTGTTGCGATCATTGTCAAAAGAAATCTAAAACATCAGCTTCAACCAAGTTACAACACAAAGCTAATAGAATGCATCGGAATAAAAGTCTTCATCAACGAATCAATAAGCTGCCACATCCTCTCCGTCTATCTTCCAGGAGGAAGCAAAGGAAGGAAATAGACGATCATCTAAGAGATGACATCAACAAAATAACAAACATCAGAGGAAACTACTACATCTGCGGAGACTTCAATGCAAAACATCGAGAGTGGAATTGCAACGTAGCAAACAAAGCCGGGACAATACCACAGGATATGTCCGGGGAGTTCATGATCTACTACCCCGATTCACCAACGTATTATCCAGAAGATCCGACGAAATCTGTATCAACAATCGACCTGATGCTCTCAAATTCCAGTCTGAACACTACAGAACTAAAATGCACAGAGGCAATGAGTGACCATTGCGCTGTATATTTTCAAATCAGGACATCCAAAGTTGACAGAACAGACAACACAGTTTACAGATATGACTACAGAAATGCCAACTGGAAAAAATTCAAATCGTATATAACTCGTCGCATCGAAGACAGCACTCTGGAAAACCCATGCAACACCGTAGAGGAGATAGAACATCATATCGAAGTATTCTCAGAACTCATCATGGATTCCAGAAACAAAACTGTGAAGAAGAAAAAGATCAACTTTGAATCGACAAAGCTCACACCAGAAATCAAAGACTTAATCAGGACGAAAAGAAGTCTTCGACGAAGATGGCAACGTAGCAGAGATAATCAAATCAAAACTGAATTAAACATTCTACAGAAAGTCATCAAAGACAAAATTAAGGAACTCAAAAATACAAACTGGAATAAGCGGCTTTCAGAACTCCAACCATCAAACCAAACAGTCTGGAGGATTGCAAAGAATTGCAAGAAAGGTTCAAAATCGATGCCACCGTTGATTGATGCAGATAGAACACTCATCACTAATAAGGAAAAGGCCAGCGTTCTCAGTGACTATTTTCGTAAAGCTCACGAAAATCCACTTGAGGACGACAACCCAGTACATACCCAGGAAGTAGACAACGCAGTGAAGGAAGCATTGGAAGGAGAAAATAGTGACTGCACAGAACTTACAAATGTAGAGGAAATCTCATACATTGTAAGAAATCTGAAAAATCCTAAAGCACCAGGATTAGACGATGTCAACAACATACTCCTCAAAAATCTTCCACCAAAAGGCTTCGAATATTTGAAGTTCATCATCAACACGTGTCTCAAACTTAACTATTTTCCGAAAGTTTGGAAGAAAGCTAAAGTAATCCCGATCCCAAAACCTGGCAAACCAGCAAACGAAGTGAGCAGCTATAGGCCAATAAGCTTGCTTAGTTCCCTAAGCAAAATATTGGAGAGAGTATTGCTGAATAGAATAAACGAGCATCTGGAGGATAACAACATCATTCCGACTCAACAGTGTGGCTTTCGCACAGGACGATCAACATCTCACCAACTCATCAAAGTAATCAAAACAGCAAAGGAAAACATAAGCAGGAAGAAATCAACAGGAATGATCTTCCTAGATGTGGAGAAAGCATTTGACAGAGTCTGGCATAACGGACTCTTGTTTAAAATGATCAAATTAGGATTTCCACTACCACTTATAAAAAAAATAAAAAAAAAACGAAAAAAAATGCTCTAAAAAAGTAGAAAATAAAAAAATTGACGCTTTATAAAATTTGGAAATATAAATATTTCTTGAGACAATCAAAAATTAAACTCAAAAATTTTCCCAAAATATAGCGATGGAGTACAAGAACTCAACGACTAAAAAAGCGTGGGGCGGTCAAATTACAAACTTAAGAACTAAATTAATCTTTCGTTTACGCCCCACGCTTTTTTAGTCGTTGAGTTCTTGTACTCCATCGCTATATTTTGGGAAAATTTTTGAGTTTAATTTTTGATTGTCTCAAGAAATATTTATATTTCCAAATTTTATAAAGCGTCAATTTTTTTATTTTCTACTTTTTTAGAGCATTTTTTTTCGTTTTTTTTTTATTTTTTAAGGTAAAAGCGTTTTTTTTAAAAAGTTTTTTTAAGGTTTATTATTTACTTCTTTTTAGATCGCTTTGTTTTTAGTCTTAAGGATCAAGTATTTTTTCGCAAGTTTTTTTTACATCTGTTTTGGTTTTTTTAAAAAAGCGTTTTTTTTAAAAAGTTTTTTTTTAATTTATTTTATTTACTTCTTTTTAGTCAAATCACTAAATAATTAATTTTAATCGATTGTTGGAATGATTGTTGATACAGATAACAGGTGTTGTCGGATCTCGCTTCGCTCGTCCGACTGTTTTTAGATCACAGGACATTAGATGTGGGAAAATTTTCACGCCTTCACTCGCTTCGCTCCGTTCAGGTCGCAAAAATTTGTGAGCTTCGCTCAACCAAGTCCGAACTGCGTTCGAACTGCTTAAGTTCGAGCTTCGCTCGGATCACAGGTGTTGTCGGATTTCGCTTCGCTCGTCCGACTGTTTTTAGATCACAGGACATTAGATGTGGGAAAATTTTCACGCCTTCACTCGCTTCGCTCCGTTCAGGTCGCAAAAATTTGTGAGCTTCGCTCAACCAAGTCCGAACTACGTTCGAACTGCTTAAGTTCGAGCTTCGCTCGGATCACAGGGGTTGTCGCTTCGTTCGCCCGACTGTTATTAGGTCGCAGTAGTGTCGGACTCCACTTCGCTTCGCTTCGTTCGCCCGACTGTTATTAGGTCACAGGAGTGTCGGACTCCACTTCGCTTCGCTTCGTTCGCCCGACTGTTATTAGGTCACAGGAGTGTCGGACTCCACTTCGCTTCGCTTCGTTCGCCCGACTGTTATTAGGTCACAGGAGTGTCGGACTCCACTTCGCTTCGCTTCGTTCGCCCGACTGTTATTAGGTCGCAGTAGTGTCGGACTCCACTTCGCTTCGCTTCGTTCGCCCGACTGATATTAGGTCACAGGAGTGTCGGACTCCACTTCGCTTCGCTTCGTTCGCCCGACTGTTATTAGGTCACAGGAGTGTCGGACTCCACTTCGCTTCGCTTCGTTCGCCCGACTGTTATTAGGTCACAGGAGTGTCGGACTCCACTTCGCTTCGCTTCGTTCGCCCGACTGTTATTAGGTCACAGGAGTGTCGGACTCCACTTCGCTTTGCTTCGTTCGTCCGACTTCGAATTCAAATAGTGATGACATATTTTGATTTATGTGCAGTCTATAGATCAACAAGTAACTTATGAAGATAAAGTTAGTGTATGACATGGACATCTCTCGAAAGAAAAAGATTTTTGATCTCATAAAATATTGAAATTTTATACAAAAACCCCACAACATACTGTCTTTTAGTCTTGTGAAGTATAGTCGAATTTGTATTGAAACCTTACAACAGTCGTTTTTTGCAATCCAAGATCATTTATATGCAGTATAACAAGATCCAGTAACATCCAGGATAATGTACATGCAGTATAACAAGATCCAGTAAGATCCAGGATCATATATATGCAGTATAACAAGATCCAGTAAGATCCAGGATCATATATATGCAGTATAACAAGATCCAGTAACATCCAGGATAATATACATGCAGTATAACAAGATCCAGTAAGATCCAGGATCATATATATGCAGTATGACAAGATCCAGTAACATCCAGGATCATATACATGCAGTATAACAAGATCCAGTAACATCCAGGATCATATACATGCAGTATAACAAGATCCAGTAACATCCAGGATCATATACATACAGTATAACAAGATCCAGTAACACCCAGAACCATATTTATATGATATTTCAAGATCCAATAACGATTGTTTGAGATTCAAACTGTAACGGTTTTTTGAATTTTGAATTTTTACTAGGAATATCCGTGAGAAAATTTCTTATGAATTTTTTTCTCTTTCATAAATATCTTAAAAAGAGATGAATTGTACTTTAACTAATGCTTGGTATTATAAATCAATGCGCAATGAACTATAAAAACTGGTTTTCAGCTTTATTATTAGTCTAGTTCATGCAAATTAAAAATATGCGTGATTGACTTTGGATTTTTTTCCCATATATAATGTTATTATATTAATTAAAGCATAATTAAGCATTTTTGTGATTTATAAATGCTCAAATATTGCATTGTCATCGAGAATACACACGTGAAAAATTTTTTAGCTCATTTGGAGCAGTGGAAGTGGTCGAAAAATCGATCGCAAGATTTGATCATGACCAACAGAGCAAGTCAATAAAAAGCGTTTAATAAAAAACTGTAAGATCTTTCCTAAGTGAAAGAACTTTCTCAGTTTTTATTAAAGGTCAGTTCTCAGAAACCAATGAAATCAAATTTGGAGTACCACAAGGAGCAGTGCTTTCACCAACTCTCTACAACATCTACACATATGATATTGTAAGAGAAACAACTAACAATATCGCACTCTTCGCAGATGATACTGCATTGTATCATTCTGCAGAAAACTCAGCCGATATTGTAACACATCTACAACACACTGGAAGAAAAGTACAACAATACATGAACAAATGGAAAATAAATCTCAACAAACAGAAGACTCAAGCCTTATTCATCACAAATAGGTACTCCAGGCAACTTCCTAGAGACAACATCAAATTCCTCAACGAAAACATCAAATGGGAAACCGAAGCTAAATATCTGGGAATGATAATCGACAAGAGAGTGACATTAAAGCAGCATGCAGAATATGTGACCAACAGAGCTCACACTGCACTAAGACTACTTTATCCCCTCATCAGCAGGAACTCACATCTCGACGTTCGAAACAAACTTCTCATCTACAAGCTAGCCGTGAGACCCATCTTCACATACGGCTGTCCAGCATTTGAACGGATGGCAAAAACACATCTACAAAAACTACAAGTACTACAAAACAAATTCTTGAGAATTGTTCTCAACAAAACAAGATATGAAAGGATATCAGATCTACATACTGAAGCAAAAATACCCTCTATTGAGGACTACGTCGGAAAGTTGCAAGCGAACTTCAACACTCGTCTTGCGTCGCGAAACACCGAATAAACCACAACATAAATTAAAGCAAAACAATTTCAAAATAAAATCAAAAACTAAGTGATGAAGGCGATAAGTCAGAATCCTTTAAAAATTTAAATACAAAAAAAATGTATCCAAACTTTGTACATAATTAAGTTAAAAATTTAATGAATAAAAAGTTTATTTAAAAAAAAAAAAAAAAGTGATCTACAAATTCAGATTATTTAGATTGTGTATCACATGAAATATTCATGTGCATTGCGAAAAATGATTAAAATTTGCATAACGATTTGATTTTTTTAACTGATAAGAAATTCGATCTTTTAAGATTATTTCTAGATTGATTTTGTAAGTCCTTGAAAATCTAATCATTTAACTTCTGCCAATCACTTAAGATTTTATTTTATGGATGTAAAGATTTAGATAAAATTTTTGGTGAAAACATTGATGGAAAAGTTCTGGATAGTCGAAGATTTTTAAGACTTTTTGTAGAGGAAAGCTTAGAGCATAAAGCATGTTTGATATGTTCATACTTTATTGCAGAGAAACACTTGTCTAAACCAACTGCTTAAGCGTGAATTACATCTAAATTGATATTTTCAAAAGCCATCAAATTTGTCTTCAGTATCCCAAAAAGACAAGGATAATGACTAGTTGTAACGTATATTTGCCCATTTGGGTAATGTTAGTACTGTCGATAACATTATCCTTATCCTTCTCATATCGACAACATAATGATTGAAAGATCGGTCTCTGATAGGAATCGAACACAGATATAATCTAAAGAATGATGCAGATATTCGGCCTGCTGCCAAAACCACTCGTCTACAGAAGCTTTACTTTCGCACTGAGTGATTTGTCTATTTATGCTATTTATGGCTTGATACCCCAGATTCTACTCTGCTATAGACACAACATTATTAATTTCCAATTTCATCTGGTATTAAACATACTCAACTATCGATTTAAAACCACATACAAAGTAATACAAAGTATTGAGAAAAATGCGTGGTTTAAGCAAATAAGTCAAAGTTTGAGCCTTGAGATGAGTTTTGCAACTCTTTTTGGTCACTGAAAACTAACAGTCACATAAAATATATTGACAGCTTTTCAAGACAACCTAAAAAGCCTTAAATGTTATTGCTAGGAAATGACACTGAAATTACATATTGATTAACGATAAGAACAAAATTATGAATTTCACTTCCAATTTTATTTGCCATCCAATTGAATGAAATTGATATCATTAAGCCCAAACAAATAATAATAAAGACTTTGCAGTCTTTGTGTCCGTAAGAAAACATTGACTCTAGACTGCAGTATACAATGTGTGCGATTCGAGCGTGCACCGACACCTTCAAAGTCCATTGTGTGTAAATATAGCCGGCAATGAGTCGATATCAATCCTAGGCTTATTGATAGACGTGATTTACATCACCAAACCGAAAAGATCGTATAGCTTAAAAATGTTTTGTGTTTCTGAACCTTTGGACCTGATATCACGTAAAACTTTAAATCTGTAACTTAATTTTTTATCATTCCATAGTAACAGGCTTTAATCAATACTAAAAACGGACTACAAAAATTTTCCATGATATTACAGTGATTCGTGCATTTGTATGCAGCTGTTTTATTATATAATGATAAGTATTGAGTGGATTTAGCAGCAATTAATCAAAATTTAGTGCAATTCAACTTATGGCTTGAAATAAGCTCTATCAAATGTCTCAAAAGAGATGAAATCTCAGCCTTACTATCACGAGGTCATTCAATAAAAAGAATCTTTTTGGTGACGTAAAATTTCTCAAACAATGAACCGACTTTGAATGACTTGTCAAATATTTCGTATGAACCAATTTGCAGTTCCATAATCTTACACTTGTTATCAATCATTATCAACACTAGTCAGCAAATGTCTTTATTTATTTGTCACTTTAATTTAAGGAATAGTTTTTTTATATCTAGATACTAAGCAACTTTTTCACATTTGAGAATATTTTTCTCACTTCCAATAATTTTTTAAGTCTCAAAATTTTGTGAGGGAATTTAAAGAGATAAACTTAAAGTAGGAAAGAATGCCTTAATACCTTAATGCAAGCAATAAAATGTTATTTAATATAAATTCACAATGAAAACAAATGAAACGTGTAAGAATGTCTGGCTTAAAATTTTGGACATGCTTATTGATAAGAGCATTAAGTTTTATCGTGAAGAAATTGAAGATTGCAACATTGTGGATTTTGATACCAGTCAATTGAGTCATAGACATGTACCCGAACAGCACAATGTGTTCGTTAAGGCACTGCTAAGTCCCCATATCAACGCATAGTTGCCCTAAGTGCACCGTGGCTGGTAATTTTGTCCCTTTATAAGGCAAAAAATGCAGACTGCTGCATTATGCCGCCCGGGTTATTTTTGAAAATTCTAAATTAAATACTTGCCATGCAACTACATTCAGCATATTGAGAGAATTTTGAGAATGAAAAATATTTATTGGAATTATGTACGAGAGTCAGATGGAAGTTGTATAATATGAGAGTTTTTAATGCTCAATTTTCTCTTCTTCCCAGAAACACCACGTGGTTGTCGAATGAAAATATTATGATTTTAAAATTGGGTTGAATTGTCTAGATCAGACTTTTCAAAGTTCAATTTCGAGGCCTTATGGATCAAATGTAATTTGATTTTAATTTTGGAATCAGCTGTCACGGAGTCGTCATGATTGCTTTATGGCTTATCATCAATAGGGTGTAAATAGCCAACTTGGTGCCCTAGTGAACACGTGCCCTAGTTAAGTCGTTGTGTTGTTCATGGTACTTTGTGGGAACTTTTGTAAATTTCCACAATTATGTACCAAATAGCAGTTTCCAAAACCTTTTGGAAGAGAATCTCGCACTTGCCGAATATTAAAATCCCAAGGCAAACTTTTCTGTCTGGGCCATAAGCAATGACTTGTACAAAGCTGATAATAAAATTTTGTTGGCCGTGAAAAAATAATCTAGATTAGTTGCTAGCCTTAAAAGTAAAAGAATCGAAAATAAGTTATGAAAGAGATAATACAATGTAGTTTTCTATCTACTCAAAAATGATTAATTTACCACACTTATCCTAGTAGATCCAAGACTTAATTTCTCATCGATAATTGGATATTTTTAATGCAGATAAAGTCAACGAACTCAAATATCAGAAAAATAGATTTCTTAGATATAAGCGCTGATTAAAATCTGACTTAGCAACATAGTATGTAGTTGTCTGACATTTGGGGATCAAAGCATGGTTTATGATTATCTATATTCTTTATAAACGCAGGTCGTTATGTGTAGATGCGGCTTGAATATTTTGCTAAAGATATCGTTGTTATTGGGGATATACGTGAAGAACGTTATATGGACATCATTGACTTCATTAAGGACATAGGCATTACGTAGAGGCGTTGGGATCATACAAAAGATCATCGACTGCAGTGCACATTTTCTCTATGCAATCCCTAAATCATAGCTTGTTTTAGTAGTTAGCCACCTTCGTGCAGCAGCTCTATGGCACTAATGCGTCGTTAAAAATTATTTGGAAATGTCCATATGTCCGTGTTAAGCTTCAGTCAAAGAGTGCCGCAAAAAAGCCAAAGTTATTAAGAATCACCTCAAGCTACTTTTTGATATCTCAATTTTCTTTTATTATTTTAATTAAAAGTAAATTTTACAATTTTTCCATTTTCACAAAGAGTGTCTTTACATCATCTTTTACAATTTATATTATAGATTTATTAATTCCTCTATGTCTTGTCTTTAAAACGTCTCTGTTACAACACTAAACGTGATTTATTTTTATTCTTCTTTTTTGTGAACTTTTTCTACATACATTCTCAATGTGCTTAAAATGTTTTAACTTTATATACCATCATCTCTAACTAATAAAGCAATATTTAAAATAAAAGTGACGATAATGCTTAAAATATTCCACAATACTTGATACTGTTTAAAACTATGCTCAGCTAGCTGGATGCTTCCCATTTTTCCATTTTCTAATAGTCATAAATTAAAGAAATTAAATTAAATTAATTAACATGAACAAATCACTGCTCGAGAAATGCGTCTTTTAATCTATTTGAAAACTTAAAGTGCTGAGTTTGAGCTAGTTTACAGCAGAGCTCGAAGTCGACTCGAATTATGTATGGAAAAGTCGATTCAAGTCAAATTGATTGATACAAAATTCGAGTCGACATTGAGCTCTGGTTTTCAGTTTGTGTTCATGGGATTCTGTAAAATTTATCTGATTAATGTCAAAAGTTTGTTCATGATTATTTAGTTTGATTCATCATCAAATGAATCTTTTGCGGGATCCATTCACTAATGACGTCTGATCTATTTATAACAGACGCCTGATCTATTTTTGAAAGACATCTGATCTATTACTGACAGACGTCATTAATGAATGAAATTATTTTAAGTCTTGGACAGAGTCTCTGACTTTAACAGTATTCGAAAGGAACTGAAATTATTTGCTAATAAAATCCTTTACAATTTTAAAACGGTCATAATTAGACTTCATTTTATCAAAGAAATCTGTTGCATTCGGCATGTCTTCAACAATACGTTTTTGTTTTGGTGCTAGAACTTGGTGTAACGTAATTAATACAAAAATTCCGGGAATTATAAAATTAAGTCGATAAATTGCTTCTTGACAATAAAGAACTGATACAACTGCAATGATGTATAACGTGCTGCTCACAATTTTGTAGCCCATTCTAAATAAAGTAATAATATTCACATTAAAAATAGATCTAATTAATTAAATTTAAGCACTTACACATCTCTTGGTGTATTAAATTGCCAAATAAATCCAAGGCAAGACAATACAATTGTTGCTGATATTCTCATCGGATCTGGACTTAAAATTCTTGTAAAATGATAATTTTTAGCCCATGTTACAACACTTGGTAATCCAAGAATCGTAATCACAACCAGTAAGAAGAATAAAGGCAAATGAAAATTAATTTCATCCAGCCCTTCAGTCAATGAATCATATTCTACTCTTGAAAATCCCTGATTCTTTTCATTCTTTAACTTTTCTTCACGTTGCTTTGCCATTAATTCTTCTAACATTTTCTCTATCTCTTCTGTTGATTTGTCCTCATCACTTTTCTCTAAAGTACTTGACAAATCTGATTTGACTAGAGCCTTTTGCTCACCATTATCTATGAGATCATTTTCTTTGGATACACTTGCTTCCTCCTCTTCTGTGTTACTACATTTATTTGTTTCTTTATAGTCTTCCTTCTCGTCTTTTTCTTCAGCTTCATTGCTTTGATCATTTTTCGATCGTTTTGCACGACCAAACAGCTTCATCGCAATAAATTTTGCTGTTTTAAATACAAAGTTCTCCAAATAGTCTTCATACATCTTTGAGAGCTATAAAGGCATACAACAGTTTAAAATCAAGACATTATTAACAATTTTTAAATAGATACTTACGAAAATAAAGTATACAATACATGCAACAACTAAGGCAATTCCTCCACAAGATGCATATACCAGCGATATTAATAAAGCAGCTACAGAAGCTGGAAACTTTTCAATAATTGTAATTACAGCATCAGAAATGACAGGAATAGGTAGATGGACAACTTTGAACAATAACTTGTGAGCAATGCTTCCGCAAAACATTATTCCAGCCCACATGAATCCAGTCAATAAAAATATAATAGCTAAAGCTGATCCGTGGATGATAATCGAAACTGTTAGTGATGTCGGTAAAGTTTCAGGTTTAGGTAAAATTTTCATCATTAAAATAAACTTAAAGAATAGACGAGATACAGTAACGATGAAAAATGGGGTGCAAGTTGCTAAAGCTTTATGGAAAGTTCCACATTTAAAATCTTCTCCTTTTGGTGTAACTGACATTTGATGTTTTATTGCGAGACATATAATTGCCACAAAATGAGCAGGCAACCAGTGTGAAAATTGTTGAACAATTTTTGCCAATGTTTGGCTTAATGACTGACGTACTGATATTGTGTATCTGCAGTCTGATACAAGCAAAAGTTCAACAGTTATAGGATTTTGTGTTGTATTGTAATTCAATGGACGTGATTTTGGTGTCCAAATGAATAAGTTATCACTATTTGAAAATTCATGGAATCTGTCAAATCCAATTGTCCACGGGACTAAATTTTGTGGGGCTGTTA